>NC_053042.1:56425761-56695761 GCF_003473485.1 Medicago truncatula
CGAAGGCAAGAAGAAACGTCTCTTGGAAGAACTCGAATCTGCTTTCACCATCGCTACTCCCAAACTTAACTCCTCCTTAGGTTTTTCAAACATTGAAGTCATTGATGAAACTGCTTTGCTCGATTGCATTCCCATCAACAACGGAAAACCAAGAAGAAATCCTTCTAAGAAGATCAACAAGAACAACACCGTCGCACCACCCAGAACCACCGGAACTGACAAGAAGAAGTACTCTCGAGAGATGATGGAGTCTATGAGGTTTGTGAATGTCTCTCAGCAGCTCAAATTCTGGAAAACAATCTACACCGCGCTTCAATCTGCTTTTGCTGATGAGTATGATACATTGGTCGTTGCCGCCACCGCTCACAACAACCGTCACTCTCTTCCGTTCCATCCCAACAAGAAACCAATTCTCACTGGTCAGTACTCTTTTCTTTCTTGGATAATCATATTCGATTCTTGATTCCAGTTTTGTTCATTGCGCTAAATAAATTTAAGGAATTTCTCATATTTGTGTGAGATTGACCCAGATTGCATTTGTGTTTGTATTAAGCCTATCTAGAATCATTAATCTCGATCTTTTGTCTTTCATTCTCTGCTATTGATTGTATCGCTTTTTGGATAATAAGTAATTCTTTGTAATGAAACTGTGTAAAACTTAATTGCTCTGATTTTTCTGTGTGTCCAACAGTCTCCTGCTTGTTAGCTCATGTTTTGTCAATTTGATGTTTTCAATTCGACAGGTGTGGGTGCTGCCAATGGAAGATGCAGATATGTCAATGTCTTTGTCCATTGAACTTTCAAGAATGAATCAGCAAAGGGAACTTGGAAAAGATCTAACCGCAACATTACTTCACTATGTTCCAATTTTTTTCTTTGAACTTAGGCACTGATTTCAGTTGCATAGTTACTTGTATAAAGTCACTGTACATGAAAAGCCATGTGTTGTAGGCTTCTTTGTAAATTTTGAAAGACTACTTAGGTCATACAGTTGCAGCCATGAGGATTGCTTTGTTGTATATTGTTGATTTTTCAATAAAAAGTTCAATTTCCTGTCTACATTGTGTTTGAATGACTACACTTTTTGCCTGATTATTATTCAGTTTTCATGTTATTGCTTTAAAAATTTCAATTTGATGTTATTGCTTGCTTGTGAACTATAGTATTATTCCATCTTAAACCTATTTTCATAAGCTGAAAGTCTTGTTATTGCTTTCAGGTGCAGTGTATTGTGGAAATATGGATAATGAACGACAATTCAGGGAAAGTGGTGGAAGTGTGAGCCATGTTGATCCTTCTTATACTCATAGTATTATGAGTAAGCATGGGTGCTCAGTTTCAGAAGAGTGCTTTGAAGATGACGATGATGATAGTGAGGATGATTATGCTAGCATCCAGAGGCCTGCGTTTCAGGTAGATGGAGAACCTAATTTTGATTCTGGTCCACCAGAAGACGGATGGGAATATCTTAGGCGTGTCAGGTACTGTTGTAACTGTCAGCTGCCAATTGCCGATCCTTTGGTCAATTTATGCTTTAAAATTTTATTTTCTTCATGATAACTTTATCTAGGTTTCTGGTTTGTTAAATGATGGGGAGTAGATAAGAGTAGATAAAACTTCACTGATGCCTTTCTAGTAGTAGAAATAACACGTTTCTTAAACTCTTTACTTGCCTAGATGGGAGGCACATCAAATTCCTAAAGTGAAGGTATCCAAACTTGATAGAAGTAAACTTAACAAGGAACAAAGTCCTTATATGCCCCAGATTCCTGATATTGCCAAGTGTCCTGAGCATCTGTTGCCATTGAAACAATGGGAGGATATATTTCTTGCAGAATTTTCAGTACTAAGAGAGGTATGTTGGTCTAGAACTTATCTCTGTCTTTTGGGAGTGGAGTGTACTGATTTTTGTTTAATAGTATATACTAAGGACTGACCCTTGTTTCCCAATTTTGTTATTCCAGAACCTGTATAGTCTTGAAGGTTTAAGTGCCACGCAATCTGGCAATCTACAATCTCTTATTTCCTCAAAGTTACCTGGAAATAATTTTGGAGTGATGAACAGAGATGTGCTACTTCATAATAACGCGAGCATTGGTAAGGCTGATCAACCTAGTAACTTGACTGCTAAAGATGAGGATAGCACCATGCCTCCTGAGAATCCTGTATTGAAAAGATCCATAGATCAAACTAGCAGCAGCTGTTCCACTCCCCTGGTTTCTGCAATCCTAGGGATGGACTCTGTAGCCCGAGTATCAATGCTGCTGAAACGAATTCGTTTGCTAGAGCCTGAAAACACCATCACAAGAATTGATTGCATGTGGCTTTTTGCTCTGTGTGCAGCAGTAGATGCTCCACTAGATGCAGACACTTGCGCTGCACTCCGGAGTCTGCTGCGGAAGTGTGCTAGCATTCGTGCTGGTAAAGCTGAACTGGATGATGAGGTTGTAATGTTGAATATATTGGCTACAATTTCAGGGAGATATTTTGGACAATCTGAAAATTGAATTCCCAGTTTGCAACTTAATGACAATTTATGTTTTAGAATTGGGATGGAGCCAAGAACATGTATGGCTATATTTTCAGATGATGCATAATGTCTAATGTATGATTGTAAGAATTTCAAAATGCATTGTTATGTTATACTCTAGTATTTTGACCAAGTCATCATTACTGCTTTACAATTTTAGTACTTGACAATAGCAACATATCAGGCGCGACACAATTGATAATGATAAAGTATTTGACAATTCATGTGTATTATCCATTACTGGTGTAAATGGAATGACAATTGGGGAGATATGAACCCGTTAAAATTGATCATAATATTTCGAATGATTAGTCTTTGCTTCGGTCACACGACCAAATCTAGTGTTTACTCTTTAGGCACATACAAAAAGACACTTATCCCAAAACTTATATATATATTACTGGCACAAGTTGTCTATTAGAGCGTGCGCTTGAATTTTTTTTTGTGGTGGCTGAGATTTGAATCCGGATATTTGAGTGATGATTTAAATAAAAGAAAATGAATTTATATATTTAAAATTTAAATAAAAAGAGAAATGGATGAATGATTTTGGAGAGTAATGGAGGATTTGTTAGTTGGCACAGAAAGTACACGACACATGTGATTTGATATCTGAAATGTTTTCTTCTTCTTCTTTCACTCTTCCATTTCCTCCACAACCATGCTTATCCCGCGTCGTCTTCGCTTCTTCCTTTGTACGTCGCAGTCGCAGTAGCCGACGCAGCAAACGCAACAATAAGCTCAAACTCTCTGACCCTACCACCACCATCACCACCTTCTCTGAGCCCAAGCTCGAAACCGTCATAGACCTCTCAATCTTCCCTTCCTTTCATTCCAATATTCGTCAATTCGTTTCATCTGGTAAAGAGGCATACCGCGATTTACAGACCCTATTCACTATTGACCATAACCGAAGAGTCATCATTTCATGTCGCCCTTCCACCTTGCACTTCGTAGGAACTTCAGCTGCTTTGACTCTCATCGCTTTTTCTGTTTTGAGGGTATTCTTTGAATTGGTTTCTAGGTTTGCGTCGTGGAGTAGTCGAAACCCATCTAGCTACAATAAGGGTATTATGGTGCGGAGAGACCGGAGTCTTGGTGGAAAAGAGGTGGTTATTGGATTGAGTCCCATTCACAGCACAACCCCTGCTCTGCCGATTAAACGTTCTTTGAAGAATAGTAATAATAATAAGGTTGTTTCTCAAAGGAAATTACCCAAATGGTGGCCACCTATTAACAACAACAATGTCAATGCTTTTGATATGGACCTAAATGAGCAAGATGAATACAAGAGGGATGCTTACAGACTCGTTCGATGTCTGTCTTTCTTCCTTTAACACTCTTTTTTTATATTTTTACTGTTCATTTAATTCATGTTCATTTAATCAATGATCAATTTCATTCTTTCTCCAATTTACTTTCAACTCTCATGAGATTTACTAACTAATGTATTGTTGGTAAATATACCCTTCTCACTCATGATTTATCTACTGTTTTCTCATCCTTTAATTCTCTACTTGCAACTTATTCCCTTCATTTCCAGCAATTATTGACAGTAGAATGGCCGCAAAAGACATATCCAAGCATGATATCATTCAAGTTAGTCTTTTCCCCCATTCATTTACTTCATCCTTAGATTAGCTATTGAAAATACAAAATTAGTATTTACATTGCTGAGCTTCATATTGCTTATCTGAGATATCTTTGACACCCTTTGGTAATAAAATCCTTGTAAGCCTTTAGTATACTCTACCACAACTACAGCATAGAAAATAATGTGCTAGCTGCCTGAGATAGTGCAACTGCATAGCTAATAAACACAAAAACTTAATTCCTTTTAATAAATATACTAATTGGCATAAAGAAACGTGCTACCGTGGTTTTGTGTAGTTATAGAATGCATGGTAAGCATTTGTCTAGTTAATGAGCATTGAATAACTAAAGTACAATACAATACATATAGTTTCTGATTCTTTTATTCAAGTGTGCAGATAATTAATCATTTTCTATAATAAATGGACATGTATTCTTTTACTGACGTGAATGTTTTTTGGCTGTGCACATGAACAGTTACGTCAATTATGCAGAAATTCTGGTGTGCAAGTGTCTGTTGAACCTACAAATATTCGGGAATCCTTGTATCGAGCATCAGTTAATTTTGTTTTAGATGCTTGCAGCAGGTGTGATCTTCGTAGTCCTGCGTCTGTGTCCCTTTCTTTACTGCTAGGTAGCAGCTGTTAATCATGCTGTATACTTCTGTTTTAATGATTATTTTGTTTATATTTAGTGCACCGACTTACTCTACTTCAGTTCATATTAATGGCGAGGATTCTCAACAATTCCTTGCTGGGTTTGCTGAAAACATTGGCCTTGAAAATGTTCGTGCTGCAACAATTGTGTCTGCAGCTGTCGCTGCCCGCACACGCTCTTGTCTTTTGCAGGCTTGGGTAATTTTCTTACTCTTAATCTTATGATCTAGTAATGTTGTCTTTTAGCCTTTGGGTTTCTACAAGATTTTATTACTGTAACTACTAGCATTGTAAAGGCAGTTATATTTTCACTTGGAATACCGTTGGCTATCTGTATTTGTTTCTCTTACTTGAAATATGTCCTAAATCTTTCTTAAATGCTTGAAGTTACACACTTTCAGGTGCTCATTCTTAAGAACCCTGATCAATTTAGAGAGCTTACAATTGGCAAGACATAAACTAGCACCCATCTAATTCTTTCATTTGTGCAACCATCATAGAAAATATAACCTTGAATTTTATGCCTCAGATAACTCTTTCTCTAGGAAGTTCATGTGAATCCCACATGAATGCTCCATTAAAATTCATGTGTTTTTGGTTTTTTCAATTATAGGCATTGGAAATGCAAGGCAAACATGTTGATGCTTTGGGAGAACTGTCAAAGATATGCCTTCTTCTACGGATATTTCCTCCCGAGGAATCTTCGGTCTGTTCCTTAAACAAAATTTGCAAATATTTTTCTATTACATTTTCCCACTTTTCTTATACGAATATTTATTTTCTGTTCTCTTTATTCCTTACTCGGTATGATGGGACTTGGTTGCAGTTGTCTCTTCATAGTTATCCTTTATTATTAACAATGGAGTTACCATTTATGTCAGTGTTCTTGGCTATTAGATATTTGGATAGTCATATTTATCCATTTTAGATATTTTAATGATTTGTCTTTGACTCCGGTAAACGTAAATTCACTCGTAATTTATAATTCTTTATACATAAATGATGAGTAAATACTTTGTGGGGAAATTTAGATAAGGACAAAAGTACCATCTATATAACCACTCATTAAAGTTTCTCAATTTAATTTTTGCTTTTGCAGTAGAAAAGAACTTTTTTTAGAAAGAAAACGTTTGAAATTTCAGGGAAGTGACGAATAAGAAATCCTCTGTAGTATAGAGAACAAAACACATTGGCATAAAAAAAGTTAAAAAGTGCAACTAATCAGCTCGATTGCTATACATGTTTGAAATGGCCACTCCATAGAGATGAGCATTAGATGTTGTTTTGGATGAGTAACTTTCGTGCTTACCTTGTCTTCTGATTTATGATTTATGAATTGACTTGTTGCTCTCTATTTGTACTTATTTGGGGTGTCTCCTTGCAGCCTGAAATGGAGATGGTTAGTCGGGGTCTAGAGAAACACTTGAAACTAGAACAAAGAAAGCACCTTATGTTTCTCTTTGGTAAAGTTTGCAGTGAGGACAGTCACGGGATTGCAAGAGAAGCTCTTGGTTTGGTACGAACCTGCTAACCCTATTTTGCAGATCTTCCACTATTGAATGTTCGCTAGCTTCTTACAGTTTAATTGAAAGATAATTGTAGCTGGAACTTGCATGAGTTGTTTAGATCATTGTTAAAGATTCAGCCATAACGAACCCTCCTTTATGAGGGGTAAATCTTGACATGTGACCATGCTTAATTATCGTCAAGATTGAAAGTTTTATCTTTCTGAAAGAGTATTTCAACATTGGATGTGATGATACTATGAAGTTCTGAATGAGGGGTAAATCTTGACATGTAACCATTACTTAAACGGTCAAGTTTGAAAGTTTTAACAGTCATATAACAATTTATACTCGCGACTATTTCAGAAGTCACTTGATTTATGTTATTATTTTGATGTTCATGGGTCAAATTCAATGATAATATTTTATTTATTCTTCTCACTCCAACATAAAAATGCTTTAGTAAAATGGTAAAGAGCAATTCACATGGTTTTAGAACACTGTTCTCTGCTGCTGTAGTGTTGAAATTTTGCATTTTCTTCCAAAGATTGCACTTGAGTTGTCTTGTGTTATTTCTTGGTTCAGCTTCCTTCTTTGATGTTTGAATTTTTCCCAATTCTTTAATCTAACCCTCCTTTATTTGTGTAGACGCATTCTCAAAATTATTGTGCCGGTCAACTTGAAGACAACATAGTACCATGAAAGATAATATCTGGCTGTAAACTGTAAACTGTAAAATGTATTCTTTTAGAATATTTAAGTTTAACTTTATCACTAATGTATAGTAATAACATGTACTAATAATCGCTAAAAAGGTTTATTTTGTGCTCTAGAAAAAGGGTGTCTTTTGCGTTTGACTTGTTCAAAACTAAACAAGATACTAGTTTCTCAAATTTGTTTTCTCACAATTGTTGAAAAGTAAGGAAAAATTGTCTTAACATGCCATAAAAGTTCGTAATTTGCGCTGCGTACCTTGCACATGATTAATAGGTCGTAGACACTCGAACGGTCAGATTCACAATATTCTAGTTAGAAAAATAATTAAATCTTTCTTACAACAAATAATCGCCATTTTTTTATTGTCCAAAAAACAAATAATCACCACCTTAGAACTCGCTTTTAACAAGAAAAATTAAAAAAGAACTCTATTTTTACAATTTGGCAACTTGTAAAAGGAAAAAAAAAAAAAACAAACTCTAAGCTCGCAAACGAGCAACGCCTACGACATCTGCCATCAACACGAAACTAAGATCCGAAGGACATCCATTTCAAATCTTCAAGGTATTATTGGAGGAAGTTGTCTTCGCTAGCCAATCGGCACATTCATTCCCCTCTTTAAGAGTATGTTGAAAAGACATGTTTCAATCCCCCATTCAAAAAGAGACGGAGTTGAGAAGTTCCATCGGAAGTGAAATCAATTGCTAAAGTGGAGTTTGATTTGATGATAATATTTTCAAATCCTTTTGCTTGAGCAGTTTTGATACCATTTAAAATTGCATTAGGTTCAACACATAAGGAAGTAGAGTACCCGAGTAACTAGTCGTCATTGTTGTTGCGTAAGATGTCGCCATAGCCCGATCTTCATAGAATGTTGAAAGAGTTGACATCCACATTAACTTAATGGTGCCTTCAGGAGGAGGAATCCAAGTGGCTTCACACATCAGTTTTTGGATGGTAAGAGTACCTGTTAGGACATTACGAAATAAATCATTTACCATTGTTGAACACCATATCAATTCAAGGCAACCAGATGACCCAACAAGTGACTATAAACATGATTTCATGGAATATGTAGCATGTTAACAAACCAATCTAGAAGTTATGTGGTTGACATGAAATTTCTTGTATCGAAGAGAACATCATCCCAAAAAGTCATAGACAAAAGCTGATATCTAAAAAGATTAATCAAGATCATGTTCAAATGATGCCAAAGACGAAATCATTGTTGGAAAGACTCTCACACATACGTAATTAGCAGACAAAAATGCTTAATATTCTCTGAAATCTTCATCTTCCATATCTAGATCCACCCATGGGGATGAGATAAGGAAGATGACATGATATAATCTTAAAAAAATCAACGATAACTTGCCTTGCCTGAATAAACTCTAGAATTTGAATGTCCTAGTATGAGAATGTATGGTGAGTCATTGTCAATAAAAATGATTTGGATATGTAACTTGAGATTGTCCGAAATTTATGAAGTTAAAGAGTTGAACAATCAATTACACCCTAAATGTATATATCCTACAATAAAAACGAGTCTCATTAACATGGACGTAAGGAACAACGTTCCAGATACAATTATAATTAAATTAGTTATCATACCAAAGATATACACCTCATTTACCATTCCTAATTTAAAACTGGATTTAAAGATATCAACTGTTTTTTCCCCATATCAAGTTAAGTTATTTTTTCAAATGTGAATTCAAACTACCTATGCTCTTAAAAGTCTCAATTATTATTCATTCAAAAAGATAAATTATATCTTAAATCTACGAAGATAACATCTAAATTATATTATAATGACTTTTAACGAGATATATGTAATCCATGAAAATGAACATGGTCTTTTTTTAGGTTTATTTAAGACTTAGACATTGTTGTTATTGCACAGGGTATTGAGAACATTTTTGATTGTATATGAATCAATGAACATGTATACAACAAATAGTGGATGGAACTTTGGTTCAGTTTGAGTGAAATTAAAATTTAGGTAAAAGATGGGTGGTTTAATGTAAAAAAATGCGTAACAGTAAGTGTAAAGAATAAACAGTAAAGATATTGTTATTATAGAAAGAAGGCGGCTTCTAGAGTGGGAGACCAAATCAGGTCTCTCACCGTGAGTGACCGTGTTTAAACCGTTGGATGTACCTCAAAATCAACATGCGGTCCAGATTGCTTACCAAGGACCTGTTGCTACAGTACCTAGTAGGTGAATTGCAAATTGTACTTTTGCATATGATTTTACCCATAACTAAAATTTGAGAATTACACAACTTGCCCTAATGGATAGAATATTTATAAATACCTCCAGTCTTAAATATTTAAAGTAAACGTGATATAACTCTTTTTTTTATTATTATTTATAACCTTTATTTTACAGATAAATTTATTTAACAATTTAAAAAATAAAAATCAGACTTAACAAAATATAACGTGAGACATAATCAATGGTCATGGTAATCTTTTCACACACAATTTCTTGACCACTCTTTTCTTTCTTCTTTATCCTCTCTCCTTTTTCTGGTTTCCTTCCCATTACCATCCATCCTTACTATCAACATGTCCAGCATCATGAGTTCTTTACACCCAACACCAGTGTTCATGGCACCATTAAAAAATATTTTGTTGATATCTAGTATTCATTGAAGAACAACAACAACTTAAAAAATATTTTTCTGATATCTAGTATTCATTGAACAACAACAACGACAATATATCAATTTTTTATTTCCAGAACCATTTTTAAATCAAGAGGGTTTTTATCCATAACTGAAGTTGAGTTTTGTTGAAACTAATCAAAATTATTTCAATTTTGAGTGTTTAAAGATGCAAAAAATTGCTTGAAATCACAAAGAAATGGTATTTGGTTCGTGAGTCTAGGTTAAAATTGAGTTTTTGGTGTTAAAATGGCTTAAAGTTATGGTTTTCTCTTCCGGATCATAAACCGGGTTGTTTCGACCCGTCTGGAGGTTGAAGATGCAGGTAAAAAAATTTAATAAAAAGACATTGATGCAACAAAAGTATCGAACAAGCAACCTTGATCATCAAAGTATCCAATTTACACCAACTGTGCCAAACATTTTTATTAATACCAATTGATTTCAAATCAATTCATATTTAATCCGTAAACGTAATGTAAATTGAGACCCTGCATTTTTGGTCCCTGCATATTTTGCAAACTCATGTGTATCATTCAAAATTTAAAATTATTTTTTGAACTCTTATTTAATACATTATAAAATTATCTCCTGCAATAGTTTAATTTTTTTTAAAAAAGGGATGAATTTTATATGAATTTTAAATTTTAAGCGCTTGAAAATTCACATTTATTTCATATCTTGTAAAAATAATCTAATTTTAAGTGCTTTGTAAATTTTTTTCCTTTTGGCATAAGTCAATCTGACAAACTTTCACTTTAGAAATCTAGTTAAAAATGACATTCCTCCGACGACCAAGACGGACTTAATTAACTAACGGTTAGTTTGATATGATCTAAATGAATTAAGAACGAAGTAAGAATTAAAATTTCGGCAATCTAAATATTTCATATAAGTTAATCCGACAAACTATTCCTTCAGAAAAGTAGTCAACTTGGTCGAAATCTTTTATATAAATTTTTAATATCACACACACCCTTATGTCACTATTATAACAAAAATTTACATTTTAAATTCATTTAATTTAATAAATAATGTATATGGTCTTTATTAATTACCACATACAACAATTATTAAATGAACATAAAATATGAATTATTGCTTATAATAGTTACCGGATGGTATATATAGCTGCGAGCATTTGATGTAATATATTGCATTAATCATAGGACTCTTTTATTGCTTAATTAATATATTGAATTAATCATATGATCTTTTATTGCTTAACCTTTTACAGTTAATAATAATCAAATTATGTACGTATACAATAGAATTAGTGGTACAGTTGGTTTGATTAGTGTCTCTTGATGAAAAAAATTGTCGTCAGTTCGATACCCATCGCCTGCATTGTATGAGTTATTTTTTTTATTTGTTTTTACTACTGCATCTTCAACCTCAAGAAGGGTCAAAACGACCCAGTCGAAAATCCTCGCGACCCGGAATAGAAAAGCTATAACTTTATGCCATTTTAGAAAACTCAATTTTAACCTAGAATCATGAATCAAATAACAATTCCTTGTGATTTCAAGCAATTTTCTGCATCTTTAAACACTCAAAACTGAAATATTTTTGTTTTTCAACAAAATATCCAACCTCAGTCATGGGAAATAAAGCTCTTTTAATTTATAAATGGTTATTTAAATAAAAAAAATTGACTTGTTGCGGTGGTTGTTGTTGTTTAATGAATATTGATGATACCGATGATGGTGGTGGTGGTAACTTGTGGGATGGTGATGCTGGTCATGTAGTAATAAGGATGAATATAAAAAAAAATGAGCACTATTGTTGTGATGATGGTGCTCGAAAGAGATGTAGGGAAATCAGAACAAGGAGAGAATAAAGAAGAAAGAAAATAATAATTAAAGGTAGTAACTTATTTTGTTTTTTAAATAATAATAACAAAAAAAAAAGAGGGACATGTCAATTTCGTAAATAAAAAAACTCGAGTGAAATATTTATAATTAATTTAGGTGGATCAAAAATATAAATAGCAAAAATAATATAAAACTATTAAAACTAGTGGTGACCTGCAATTGCAGATTTTTCCTCCCCTCCCACCGTGAGAGACCTTATTTGGTCTCCACGCTAGAAAGAAAGATAAGTAAATGTAAAGAATTATGGAAAGTGTCGGCATTTTTAGAAGAACCATAAGTTTTGATATATATAAATCACTCGCATTCTATTATTTATAACTGAGGTAAAGTAAATTAGAAAATTGGTGCATGCACCCCACAGCTGCTCAGATCAGAAGAAGACTGCAAAATGAAGTGAAAGAAACGTGCAAGCTGAAAAATCAAAATAAAATAGGTAATTTAATTAAGTTTAACTGAATGTGTTAATAATAATAATAATAATAATAATAATGAAGTGAGCGATGATTGTATTCCACCACCGAACCAAAAGCATTGTGTGAGTTTTACCTTACCAAACACAAAGTAGATTAGTATAGATAGAAGAAATTCATTCAGGTTTGACTCCACTTTACTTTGTTTCATTTCTCCATCTCGCACCTCATTGGTCCATCACGTGTCATCATATTCATTTTATTTATTTATTTTTTGGTCAAGACTTTCTCCTTTTCTTTCTTTTCCACAAAAACATAACATAACAACGCAACGCAACGCAACAAGTTTTGTGTGAGTTCAAAGCGACGCGACCAAAATAATAATAATGATAAAAATATTTAACTTAACATAATAACATAACATATTATCATATCGCAGCTATTACAAAATATTTGTTTCTCTTCTCCGGCATAGCAAGCAGCATATCTGAAACTCAATTAATTTACGTTTCCGTTCAAATCTGAATTGAGTTACGCCAGCTCGCTCCAGATCACAACCGTCAATGCTCCAGTTGGACTCGATCTAGGTTTCTCTATACTTTAATTTAATTTTTGTCGGTCAATTTCCAAGATCTCTAACCTCTTCATACTTATCGTAATCAATGGATCTTTATTTTCTTATTGCAGATCGAGTTCATTAATATCAATCATATAGGATGCAAATACCAACGAATAATGGGATGATAGAATGCAGTGTCTGTCATTCAAAATTGGTATCACCAGCTGCAACAAAAACTGTATCAAGGGCTTATGATCGCCACAAAAATAGGATTACTTCAAAACAACGTGTTCTTAACATCTTGTTGGTTGGTGGTGACTGTATGCTTGTTGGTTTCCAGCCTATTCTAGTCTATATGTCCAAAGTCGATGGCAAATTCAATTTCAGCCCAATCAGTGTTAATTTTTTGACTGAGATCACTAAGGTTTTCTTTGCTATTGTTATGCTTCTTCTCCAGGTAATAAAACTCTCTCTTTCTTTATGCCCCCCCGAGTTTTTCTTATATCCTAATGTTTCATTACTTTTGCAGGCTAGGAATCAAAAGGTTGGTGATAAACCTCTTCTCTCTATTTCTACATTCATGCAGGTACTATATTAATCATTTCTATGGAATATGTTTTTACCATTTTTGTTTAACTTTCTTTCACTCTCTTTTTATTTTATATTTCATTTAAATTTCATCCTTAATATGCTTATTTTTTCTCTTTTAGGCTGCTCGCAACAATGTTCTTCTCGCCGTTCCAGCATTTCTGTATGCTATAAACAACTATCTCAAGTTTGTCATGCAGGTATATATAATTATCCCATCTATAAGTTTT
This sequence comes from Medicago truncatula, assembly GCF_003473485.1. Classification (NCBI taxonomy): domain Eukaryota; kingdom Viridiplantae; phylum Streptophyta; class Magnoliopsida; order Fabales; family Fabaceae; genus Medicago; species Medicago truncatula. The sequence continues at coordinate 56,439,093 of NC_053042.1, forward strand.
TATGCTAGTCTTCAGATTATCTTTCTTTTGTTTAGGTTTGATATGCACCTATGAAATCAAGAATCGTTAACTTCTTCTTTTAAGATTTTTTGTCCTAACTCCTAAGTTGATAGAGTATTAGGATTATTCAATTGTTAGGAGGGACTTATGAGTCTTATTCATTGATAACCTTATAGCGCTAGCATTGTATGCATCCATGTGATGCATGATATGTTCACTTAGGTAACTTACGGGTTGATTTCACATTTCATGCAGCTATATTTTAATCCTGCTACTGTGAAGATGTTAAGCAATTTGAAGGTAATTTCTCGCTCACTGCGCTGTATGATTAATTTCAGTTTTTTTCGCTAGCCAAATAGTGGCTTGCTTAGGCATTGCATATGATATAGCTTGTGAAAGCTGATGGATACCTCTTAAATTTTGAGCCATTGTTTTACCAAAATTTTCTGCTCACTTCATTTCAAGAAATTCTCTGACTTCCTTTTCTCCATTAATTTTTATTCTTTTATGCTGTTTTCTTACAATGGTTCCTTGAGACAATTGGAAATATTCTTCTCTTGATAGTTTGCTGAAGTTGAACCTGTTTTTAATGGTTGACTGTTGACTGTGCATGTTGCAGGTTTTAGTAATAGCACTTTTGTTAAAGGTGGTTATGAAGCGCCGTTTTTCTATCATTCAGGTCAGTGCATAAGATCTGTCATGTCTAAGAGGTACACTGGCCATATTTGGCTCAGTACTACCGAGTTTAACAAATTGAAATCCTCACATAAATCTTAATTGCTTCTATGCCTTTAATCTAGCTGGGAAATTGATTTATTCTTTTCTACAGTGGGAAGCTCTTGCTCTCTTGCTCATTGGTATAAGTGTTAATCAGCTACGATCTTTACCCGAGGGAACTACAGCTTTAGGTCTTCCTGTCACAATGGGTGCATATGTATATACATTTATTTTCGTAAGTGATGTTTGTTATTTGTTCCTTCCATACATTGATTAGTATTATGCAATCAGTGCATATTCAGCTATTAAGATTCTTTTTTATTTGTTGAACTTAAACTTTTGAATTATTTTGCAGGTCACTGTTCCATCAATGGCCTCTGTTTATAATGAGTATGCTTTGAAGAGCCAGTATGATACAAGCATATATCTGCAGGTGAAGTATGCAAAATTGAAAAGAAAAAAATAATCATAAATGGATCACATTGAAATTGTTTGAACGAGTTCAAAATCATGTTTCTGCAAGGAATTTAAATTATCACGTCCTTATAATGTTGAACAGACTACTATATTAATTTTTTCTAGTTATGCCTTTTCATGTATTTTGGTCAACAATTTAATTAGGTCCAGTTTGTGCCCGCGTGCATGCCCGTGTCCGGAGACACTCTCTCTTACATTGTATAAGAAAGAGAAATGTATCAATGGAAATATAACCTTGGTCACTATGTCTCTGAAAAGCAGCTAACATGATTTAATTGTAATGGACGGTACTTAAGAGACTGAAACTAACTAGAAGAATCATCTTTATATCCTGGAAGTCAAAAGTGAAGTAAAATAAAAATAAATGGGTAGTTTCAAGAACTGTACTTTAGTGGTGCCAGACTGCTAGGACACTTTTAACTGCTTTAATATTTATATTATAGATGCTAATTCTCTATTTTTTTATTTGCAGAACTTATTCTTGTATGGGTATGGAGCTATGTTCAATTTTCTCGGAATAGTTGTGACTGCTATTTTCAAAGGTAACAAAATGAATCCCTTAAAAGATGAACTCTTAAATTCAATTTTAATCCATTTTACTCATGAACTAAAACAATAGGATGCCCAAAATCAGGAATTTGCTTCTTTTTTTTGAATGACAAATGTTACTATGTTAATTGTTATGTGAGTATTTTCTCCCTTGTCTTGGATCTTTAACTTCTTTAATCCCTTACCTCAACCACATGAGTTACCCACGCAGCATCCCCCTACCCACACAGACAAATCAATGTCATAAATCAATGTGTTTTTGTAGCAATGCAGCAAAGAGCCTTTTCTATACACCCAACTTCCAAGGGAGTCGTATAAACTAATTTTTTTATTAGATGGTTTAATTGTTGATGTTTTATTTCTGTACACCGAGACATCTATTGATAGAAAATTTATTCTATGCTTTTCAGTTTTCACCGGCCGCATATACATTTCTTTTTTCTGATGCTCAAACTATTAAAATATTTAATAATGTGGTTTCAAATATTCCAGGTCCCAGCAGCTTTGATATCCTTGAAGGCCATTCAAAAGCCACCATGTTATTGATTGCAAACAATGCTGCCCAAGGGATATTATCCTCTTTCTTCTTCAAATATGCAGGTCAATAATTCAGATTCACATTTTCCTTTTCTTTCATATTTATATTTTTTCCATTGCATTGCCTTCTATATTGTAGATGGCCATTTTATTTGCCCCTTCTCTCAATAACCTATTCAATATGTTGCAGATACAATTTTGAAGAAGTATTCATCAACAGTTGCAACAATCTTTACGGGCATAGCATCTGCAGTACTATTTGGACATAAATTAACAATGAACTTTCTTATTGGCATTTCTATCGTATTCATCTCAATGCACCAGGTAAATGGAACTCGAAAGATCCTGGTTGATAATATTGTAAAAAATAAGCCACTTGTCTGTTTTTTTCCCCCAGTGGGGTGGGGGGACAGTTTAGTCAATACCATTTTGTTATAACACTGCGCATTTCCTCTTCAGTTTTTTTCGCCATTATCAAAAGTCAGAGATGAACAGAATGGTGCGCTGGAACTGCACGATGTTCAGGAGAAGCAAAGGTGCTAACTAGTTGCATTACTGATCTCAATTTTTTTCTTATTGTTCATTTAAAATGTTATCATTGACATATGCATCTACTTAATTTTGGGCCCCCAGAAAATTACGGTTCCTATATTTGATAGCCCGACTTCATGACATGTTGACTAACCACATGATCGATGTGAGGAGTAAGAAAGAAAACAATTCCTTTACCTAATTGATGTTTCTAAGAGTTTTAGTTGTTGGATATTCTGCATATATATGACATGAAAACTTCTGAAAGAAACCCTTTTCCTTCTTCCTCTACAATAACAATTGCTTGCGTTAATTTCAGGTCAAAGGATTCGTTTTTAAATATGGCAGCTGGAGCAAATGAAGAGGTACAGATTGTCATTATAGATTGTTTTATTTTTCGAGTGTCTTATGCGTTTAACTGATTGCCCTTTGTTTTTGTGGTTAATATGCACATTTTCAGGCCAGTCATCGAGTGGGACATGATGAGAGACAGCCACTTCTCCCCACCTAGATCGACCTGCTGTAAGTTTTTTTTTCCTTCTCTATTTGAATTAAGGTGCTATGACGAAATCCTGGTTATCTATTTTTATATATTTAACAAGATATTTTGTTAATATGCTAAATGATTTTTGCTTCTCTAGTTATTAATATACTTCAGTTTTTAGTATTTATAGCCTAAGCAGTTCCTTCTGTTCGGTGCAGAAGAAATATCACGTACTTCTATTTGAATACCCCACTTTCTAATGATTTATTTATGACCCATTTTATACCTTGAGTAGTCCACTGGTTTTTTATATTTGCGCATATTATTGCAGGAATTTTCGAAGAATGTTTTTTGGTGATATCTCATAGCTATGGTCCGCACAGTTTAAAGTCGTAATAAAGTAAAAAAATATTTTGCTGCCTTTCTGGGATACCTTTCCGCAGAAAGTATTTCTTTAAGAGGTTTCATAAAGGCAGGCATGAATTATGGGCATCGTGAGCTGGTGAACAAGCCACTGCTTTCCGTTGCTGAAGATTTTGATAGAGCATAGAAAATGGATTCGTATGAGCTTTGCCATATCAATGTGGATTTACTTGTACTACATTTATTCTTTATATCTTGGACATTCAATTTCTCCGTATTATATTTGTTTTCCTGGTATATTTACCTCAACCCATTCTATCTATATTGTGTTATTCTGTCAAAAAATAATATTGTTATTCTTTACATTTATTACATAATGTGTTCATTTCGTTTTTATGACAATAATGGTTGATAACGAACATGAGGATTCCGTTCTTTCTTGTAGAAAATGATACATGTATATGTTGTTTCTATATTGGTATCTGGTATACTTTGGGTCTTGTTCATCTATTTTAGACATCCATTAGAACACATATAGGGGTATATATATATTTTTTAATATATAACAGGGATACATAGTATTATTATTTTGAGTGATAAATATAGGGTGTTCAAAGAAGGAAAAACTTGAGGCATCAATCATTACAAATAGGGGTGGAAATAAGTTAGGTCAATTGACATGAGCCTACGATCTAACCTACATTAGCTTCAAGTCATGCGAATTTATTTGAGAATTTTTTACTTCCTCTCTACCCTTCTCGCTTGCTATATGTTTTATCCATTTTATCCCCATTTGGATTCTAGAAACTGAACAGGAAGAACATGCATTGGTTTCTAGCATCCGAGCAATGCCAAGTGCCAACAGCAAACATATCAAACCCCTTTCCCTTGCTTTTCCATTTTTGTATGTTTGTTTTTAGATTTAAATCCAACCAAGGTCTTAATAAAAGCATAAATAAAATAAAAAATGGAAAAGATTCAATGACCAGAACTATAATAGATTATCATAGTCGTCAAATTCTAACTCAACTAATCATGTCAAAATTGTTAGGTTGGACATCTATAACAACAATAACAATCAAGCCTTATGCTACTAGGTGAAGTTGGCTACATGAATCAAATTAAGTCATAATGTTCTATCCATAAATTATATTTGGATTCAACTCATTAACCTAAAAATCTTTCCTAATAGTTTCTCTTATATTAAGATTAAAAAAAAAAGTTTCTCTTATAGTATTTCTCGGTCTTCACCTACCTCTTTTGATCTAACTTTCTTCCATTTGATCTACTCTTCATACTACAATATATTCTACAAGTCTTCGCTACCAAACCACCTAAGCTTATCTTCTACCATTTTTTCTACTATAGGTGCCTCTCTCTCTCTCTCTCTCTCTCTCTCTCTCTCTCTCTCTCTCTCTCTCATCTTATCTCGTCTAGTCTTACCACTCATTCAACACAATATTCTCATCCCCACTACGCTAACTTGATTCTCGTGTTGTTCGATAGAATTTTCCTTCCAACTAAGACTCTTCTCCATTTCAACCATCCAACTTGAGTAAGATGACTTACATCTACTTCTATTTCTCCGTCACTTTGTACTATAGGTCCAAAATATTCAAACCGTGCAACTTAAGCATGATATGATCTCCAACTTTCATCTTCGATGTAGAACTACTTTGTATTTTGCATGTATCAAATTAATCTTGTGTCTTCCATCATGTGATAACTTGAGGAAGTTATTAAAAAAATAGCAACCTTGGACTTAACCTCATTTTTTTTATCGTTTGATGTTTCATAAGTGTGCCATAATAATGCTGTTTTGAAGTTTGATGTGACAAACTGGTCGTTGAGAAATATCACACATGTTCATTCCCTATTATTAAAATAGAGAGTTAGGTTTCGTGGTTATTTTCATTACCTATATATGTGAGTCACAACTTCATATAAATGCCAAATTTGTACTCTTGCAACTTTAATTTTGATGGAAGTGAAAGAAATCACCACAACTCTAATGATTTCCAATAGCAAACTTAGCATAGGGATATAACAATTGTGCATACAATAGGCACCGCGACCAACTATATGAAAAAACATTATGGGGGATAAGAACTTTATGGTATATTTTCACACTGATGGGTTTGCGTTTCTGTTTCCAATCTGATATAATAGGGTGTTAACAAGATTAATGAGTCTAGAAGAATTATATACCCGGATTCAAACATAATGATTTATTTGATATCAAGTTTCGTCCCTAATCCTTATTTATTAATTTTGTTAGGTTTGAAGCAATTTAACCTAATTTTTTCCCGCTCATTTGCTTTATTAGGTTTACAATTATTTAACTTAACAAATTCAATCTAAAAAAAATGCATCGCACCAATTTCATTCCTATCCTCTTGCCTTTTTTTTTTAAGGAAATATTTTCTACACTTATTTGTTGTTGCACGTTTGTTCTAGAAACTATGAACATATCTTATTTATTAATTTTGTTAGGTCTGCAACAATTTAACCTAACAAATTCCATCTAAAATGCAGCGCATCAATTTAACCTAACAAATTTCATTTAAAATGCAGCAATCCCTAATATTTCTCAATTATATATTGCATTTTATTATTCGTATGTCAATCCCTTTACAATAAACCCGAACAGAACACGGGTAAAAAATCTAATAAATTTTTAATAGCAATATCAGTTCTCCATAATATTGGAGTAGTCCTTCTTTAAAAAAAAAAAAAAAAAAATGAATACTTTTAGTCCTCAAAATAGTCCACATATACTTTTAGCTCGTAATTTATGCACTAAGAAGATGGGAAAAATATATATTTTCACACACTAAATAAACTGATGCATGACAATACTTGTAAATTTTGTTTCTATAGTAGGTAGAGGTGAAGTGCTCAATAATTTGGGCTATTAAACTCATCCATTATCATTCTTTCTAAACCTAATTGATCATAAGTTTTTATCCCAAATGGTTGGTGGGAATGACCTCAAATATCTTTTCGGCGTCCCACTTTGTTGTGCCATTAACAAAAATAAAGACTTAATATATCATTTGGTCCCTTAACTTATTTTTCGTTTTTATTTTGGTCCTCTAACTATAAAGTGTCTCAAATTGATCCCTTATGTCTTCTGTCATTTATTGTTTTGGTCCTCTCCATTAGTTTTTTAACTTCTAGTATTTTTAATATGATTATAACCGTTTGATTGTTAGGTCCATAGTATATTATAGTGAACCACCCATATCTGATTTTTTTCCCTTCTCTTCTTTTCCTTCCCTATTCTTCCTCTTGATCTTCATCATCTTCAACATTATTCATATAACAAAACAAAAATGCTATCATTTATGAAATCATCTCTCCAGATCCTCTATTTTCAACAAAAACAAACAATAATTTCTTCATCATCAACAACAATAGCAACCTTTTTAACAACAATAAACACCCAATTTCAATTTCAACAATAATTCCATCAACATCAACAATGTTTTCTTCAACAGGAGCAACAACAACAACAACCTCAACATCAAAATTTTCATCAATCCCTTGCTTCTAATTTTCATCTTCATCAATCTCAAATAAAAACTCAAAATTAAATGTTGATAAAACCCAGAAATCAAAACCCTACCATACACGCAACTTACAAAGGCTAAATTGAGAAATTGGTAATAGCATAGATAACATATGGAATTCCAGGGAGATAACCCAAAAGGTTCAGCTTATCTTCTCCCTCCTTCTTTCCCACACCCCTCACTTTTCTTCTCCCTCTTCTCACTTACGGTTTTACTGCCTCCAAGTAAAGGTTCAGCTGAACTGGAAGAGGCTAGACTGAAGGGAAGTTTTTAGTTTAGCTAGCCTCAACAACCTTCTTCTCAAAGGAATTTGTCGCAATAAAATTGGCCTCTCGTGAAGCATCTCTTCACTCACAGAAATGGCAGCAATTATGATAATAACAATAATCAAAATAACACATTAAAAAAAAGACCCAAACCCTAGATTCCCAAAGTGTATTGAATTGAATCCTCCAACCAAACAAAAACCCCTAAAAACAAACACTGAATTTGAAAAAGACTAGTTTATTACATGATATTGAAGAAAATATCAAATACAAGATAAAAGGGTTTCGAAATTAGAAGCAAAGAGGTTGTTTAACGAAGAGAATTAGCGAGTCCGACGGGATTGATTGGCGAAACAATAAGGTGTAAAGGGATTCAAGTCAGGACCGAAAACGCGAAGGTTGTGAACAACGAAGATTTGTAAGATTTCTTTTTTATGAATGATTATGGTTCTGGTGGTAATTTTTTTAGGAATGATTATGTTGATGAAGATGAAGAAGAATATGGGAGAAGAAGATGAAGAAAGGTGAGAAAAATATTAGGTGTCAGTGGTTTACAGTAAAATACAATAGATCCTTTGTGATCCAACAATTCTCTTTTAAAGAAAAAATCAAAAGGTTAAAATTTAAAAATGTAATTAGGTCTATGGTGTACCACCTTTAAACATGGTTCACCTTAAACATTTGATGTTAAAAACTAACGGAGAGGACCATAACAGTAAACGACATAAAACCTAAGGGACCAATTTGAGACACTTTATAGTTAGGGGACCAAAGTGAAAATGAAAAATAAGCTAAGGGACCAAATGATGTATTAAGCCAAAAACAAACTACGAAATTGAATAAGAAAAAAAAAACAAACTACCAAACCTATTACCCCAAGAGTAGAGACACATATATCAGAAGGAGATCCCACTCAAAGGCAACCAAACATAGCCCATCCCCAACAGACTACTGGTCCCAACAGATATTTGGTTCTACCACTAACTCATAATAGGGGCAAGAATGCTCATAGTGTCTCTCAAAAAATCATTATCAAGAGGTAAATTTAATTTTATCACCAATTGCTCTACAATCATTGTCCTATCATAGAACAACAAATCATTATGAGGAGGTCAATTAGACCACACAAGTGAATGTCAAAAGATCAACAAGAAGCCACACTTAGCTTTCTCTCGCCCAAGAAACACACAATACCCCTAAAAAATACATAACAACTGCTTCGAGAGAACTAACTCCCAACCTAACTACCTAAAAATATTATACCAAAGCCTAGATGCAACTGCACAAGTCACGCACAAGTTATTAGCAAACTGCGCCTCCAACCCACACAAGGCACACAAAGTAGCCGCATGGTCATGCAACACTCTATGGCTCAAAAGATTTACTCTAGTTGGAATCCTACCAAGGAGGAGTTATCAAGAAAACACTTGCACCTTTGAAGGAGTTAAACTCTTCCAAATCATGGGCAAAGTGTTAAACAACTTGAACACAATACTCCCCGATCCAAAGTAGGTCTCATAAAGGTAACCATAAGCATAACAAACCGAAAAAAAAAACCCATATGAATTAAGCTTCCAAGACCTCAAAATCCAAAATTTCATCGTTTAGATTAATTTTTTTCTTTTTTTTAATTTATAATATCTTAGAAAAATTCAAAAAATTTTGCATTAGTTTTATTTGATTTTTAGGATTTTTTTTGTGGTATTTTTATATTTTATTTGACAAATTTTCATCATTTTTTATTTTGTTTTTTTGTTGTTTTTAAAAGCAATATTCGCAACTGGTTAAATGGAATAGATTCTGATTGTTGTTTATATATAAACATATTTCAAATTATATTCAAACACATTTGTACTTTGTTATGATTAGAAATCTGAAACCTCATAAATATTTTTGTAAAAAAAAATATAGGCATGTAAGAAATGCATAATTTTGTATGATGGAACCCATATGAAAATATGGGCCAATGATCCGACCCATTTTGACTAAATTGAAAAGGGTAATAAAATAAGACTATTACTTTTTCCACCCTATGACCTTCTCCCGCACCCTGTAAAATTTTTAAAAATGTCCTTGTGCATCAGACTCTCTCATATCAAAATTCGAATTCATGTTTACTATTTCGAATTTTATAATCCGGACAATTCTTATGTATAATCAGCCATCAGACTCTTTCACATTTCAGCAGTTTTGAGTTTTGCTTTTAAAAACAACAAAAAAAAAATGCTAAAAACCTGACAAATAAATTCATAAAAATAGCACTAAATAAAAATCAAATAAAACTAATGCAAATTTTTTCGGATTTTTCTGAGAATATGAAAAAATTAAAAAAAAAAATGAAAAATAGGTCTAAACGATGAAATTTTGAATTTTGAGAGGTGGAGTCTTGTAAGAAGTCCCTTCTATGAGAGTCATGGTCCTTGAATTTTTTCTGATTTTCTGGGGAAGTTTCGGAGCAATCCGATCAAGTAGTCCGAAAACCCAATTTTTGACTAAGAACAAGTAACAATGACCCAAAACAGAAGGATGAGAGTTAGGAAGATTAATGTTGTTCCTAAAATGACTATCCATGTTACAAACATGTTTAGCATTTGTGCTGATACAGTTCAGATTATTTAATCCGAATTGTTTTACCTTGAAAAAAGGTGTTGAAAATATCATGTAGCGCGCCCTATTTTTTGAAGTTTTCAGATTACAAAATTCGGAAAAATCCGTTACTCATTTTTTCACACTTTAACAAAAGAAAATATCATTCTAGATTATATAATCCGGAATGCTCCGAGGGTAATTTTGAAAAAAAAAAATTGAACGCGCGAGGAAAGACGTAGGGTTAGAAAAGTAATAGTCATAAAATAATGGGGACAAGAGGGATTATAAAAAAAATGGAGTATATAAAGTGTCGTAGTATCCCCCTATAGTTTCGTCTCTTGTCAAGCTGCTGCTGCTGCGGCGCATCCTTCTGTGCAGACTCTGTCAGTCAGTGAGTGACTGAAAATGAATCCTCTTCCCGACAATCCAAACCAACAAAATGCTGACAAATCCAATCCCTCTTCCCCACTCTCCACTGCCACCTGCCTAACACGCCCTGAGGTGCTGACGCGTCGTCTTAACAACTTCCGTCGTCTGTCCAACATCTACAAAGATGAGTACTGGCACCTCATGGCCGAACTAAGGAACGCTCACAGTGAGTATGTAGCCATTGGCCTTAATCCTTTCCAGGATGAGGTGGAGGAGCCTCAGCCTCAGCCTGAACCTGCTGTATGTGCCTTCGAAGGCTGCCAAACCAGGCCAATGCCTTTAACCCCATTTTGCTTTGCTCACATTCTCTCTGATCCGAGACAGGTGCTGTATAAGCCTTGCGAGTTCGTCATCGCCAGGTATATTTCTTTCTTTCTTTTATATTATTATTATTTTTATGCGCTTCTTTAAATTTCATTAAACTAAATCTGCTCGTTAATCATAACATAACAGTTAATAATGAAAACATTCATATCATCATTATATTTGATTGGATGCACTGTTTATTATTACTACACTGAATATTGGATCCACCGTTTATTTCCTATTTATGTTGGTCATTATATATATATGAAAATCTTATGGATCCATAGCATACTTTTTTGCTTCATTTTTTCGCATCAACAATTGTGCAATACTTGTTTACGCAATTAGCTTTTATAATCATTGGCTGTTTCTGATGGAAATGTTTGAAAGATTTGTGTTTATTTTGCTTATTTTACTAATGACATGGACCCCGTCCGTAGAGTAGACCCTAAAGTGTCTTTTATAATCATCGGCATGCTGATTTGCACATCAAAATAAGCTGGTTACATATTTTGTTTGTGTCTGATGCCTAAAGGCATGTGTGTTAGCCTTTACTTGCTTTTGCATTATTTTCTTTAGGTTTATGCATCACTTACTGTGTTTCACATCTAGAAAGAATACTGATTTTTCTTATACCATTGCTTGTAACATAACACGCTCTTTTGTTTGCAGTGCACAGGCTGGACATGCTGGTTCTGTAACATGCAGGAAACCGATATTGAGTACCAGGGTTCCAGCGTACTGCGATGTCCACATGCAATTGGGTCAGATGCATCTCACTAGGGCCTTGCAGGGGGCGGGTCTGAACATTTTCTCCGCAAGCCAAGTTCAACCTCAACTCCATCACTTAATTGCTGAATTTGTTCGTCAAATTCAGGCAAAAAGAAGAAAGGTACGGACGGAAGAGAAATGTAAGAGTGTGGTTAAGAAGGAAGATGGTACAGCTGAGGGCTGAGGAAGGGAGATACAGACATAAACAATAATACTTGTTTTGATTTTAGAAAATAAATTGAAATGATTGAATAAAAACTGGCTGGGTTTAATAAAATTGGTGAATTCACCAATTTTCATATTATGAGTTTGGTTTACTTTTGTGGTAATGTGAAGTGCATTGGCTTGCTTTATGTTGAGATTCAGTAATTTGAATTGCACAATTTATCTATCTGTCTATCATTTTCAGCGGCTTACAATTACACAATGGAATGTGTACTATAGTAACTAGCTTAATAAAAAGAACCAGTTTCGTAGTACAAATGAGAAATAATCTATCTGTCCTCTAGATTTTAAAAGCGATTCAAACAAAAAACATCCACAAGCCGGATCCAAAACTTCAAAATGTTAGCAATCAACAATATTCCATGAACTTGAACTTTGTGCAATCCAAAGTAATCATCAATCAATCCTACTCACTCAATAGGAACAATTTGTTTGATTTGAGGAAAAGATATTTTCAACCTCTGACTGACTGACGGAGGATTCCAGTTGGGTCTGGAGTATATATTAATTGACACAAGTTAGCATTCAAATTCACACACACACACACACAAACTCATAGGATTAGATTAATTTGTTTTGGAAGAAAAAATATATAGGCGCAGCAGTTAGGTTAGGTTAGTTACCTCGGCAAATAGAAATGGAATAGAAGCTTGGGTAGCTCTGAATCTGATCACCACTGTATAATAATGAACAATCAAAGCCATGAATAATGTTTGGATTTGGAATTCATTGCGGCCAAATCTCAAATAAATCATAAAAGTTTATTAGATGAATTAATAATAATAATAATAATAATAATATGAACATGGAATTTAATTGATGCTAGGGTACGAAGCTAGGTAGGTAGCTTAATTCAAATTACCTACCTACCTGAAGGTAAACAACAGAACAACACCCTTTTATGTTCTGTATGTCTCTCCGACTCCCAATGCATCAATATCGATAGTTAGCTAGCTGCATAGTTTAACAGTACACGCAACAGCCTGTGCCCAATATTTCAATCTTGCTTTAACATCTTCAGGATGATCACCTGGACTTGAGATCTTCCAATCAGGAGAACAAGTACTGTTTGACATTGAATAACACAACTCAAGTGCTGGGAGTGTGTTACATAGTTCAGGTATCTCATCATAACTGAACCCAAAACCAAGATCTAAACATCCCTTCAACTCATCAAGATCCTCATCTGTTAGGCTTTTCGTCCTACAAATATCTTCATCAACATACCCTTCCAACAACACTACTCCTTTCTTATTGTTATTCTTCATCTTCCCACTTCCACTTCTTCCAACACCTTCCATTTTTCTTCTCTTCTCTTTTCTCCTCTCTCCAGCTCCACCGCTATTTATTATTTATGCATCGATCTCATGTCTATCTACCATGCCATGTATGTATGTTTATGTGGTTCGTTAGTTTTATGCTGTCTTTTTCTCATCAATCAATGACAATAATTTTGTCTTGTCTTTTTTTTTTTTTTGAATAAAATAATAATTTTATTTTATGTGGTCTGAATGCATTACTCATCACTGACAGACAGCTGTAAATTGATTTCTGTCACTGTCCTTCTTTTGTTTTTACTAGATCTTATATGGATTTCGATTACTAAAATTATTGTAAATTCCATTCTATATCTTTTATGCAACACTATACTATACGTATACAACTTCGATTTCAATTATTTCAAAGATACTACTTTATAAAATATGATATGCTCTATTATAAAAGTATATATTGAATTCATTTATTTTAGATTTTTTTTTTATCTAAAGTGATCGTTAATGATAGGTCAAGTTTCAACAACGTTCCGTCAAATTGAATGTTAAAGGATGATACTTGCAAATGCTCCTTTAACTCAATAAGAAAGGAAAGAGTAATAGGTTTTTGGTGCCTTAAAATGCCTGAATGATGGTGTGTTTATGAGCACTAAAGAGTAGTTGTTGGAGAATGATGGAGGAATTGTTACATACAACGTCTATTAGTGTCTAGATCCGGTGGTTGTTGGAAGGTATTGCTAGTCGTTGAGACGTTACAAGTTTAAGATGATTCGAGGTTGGATAAATGGTTATGATGAATTGAATTTTTATGAAATGGATCTTGAAATAACTTGGACTTTGAACCTCTCCTAAATATTTTTTATTTGCATTGTTTTATTTATTACAATTATCCGGTAGTTGTATTTTTTATAAATGTAATTTAAAAAAGAATTTCATAACTATGCATTTTACAACATAAATAATTTTGTGCAAAAATTTAGTTATATCTCATTACAATAATTATATTTTCTGATATACAACATATGGTATTGTACAATTATATTCTGTACAAGTTTGGCGGGTTCTATGTTTTTATTTCAACTTATAAATTTTTGTATTTCAATAATTATTTTTTTGGGATATACTCCCTCCGTTTCTTTTTAAATGTCATTTTTGAAGAAATTTTTTGTTCCTATTTGACTGTCACTTTCAAAGTTCAATGCAATATTAAATGATGTTATATCAATATTATCCTTAGTTATTTATTGTGGAGAGAAATATATGAAATAAGATATTAAATGAATAAGATTATTATAGTAAAAGTATAGTTTATTGCATCAAAAATAGTATCAATTGTTGATTGTCTTGATTCGTGTAAAATGTCAAAATATAACGATTAAAAATGAACGGAATAATAATTATTTAGTACTCCCTCCGTCCCGCAATAAATGACCTGTTTGAAAATGTGCAATTTTTACCTAACTTATTTTGACCATATTTTTCTACTAATATACAAAGATAAATAATATCATATAAGATGTCGTTAGATTCGTCTCGATGAGTATTTTCAAAATATCAAATTTTCATAATTTTTTCCAATATATTATTCAAGATATTTAAACTCAAAATTACGCATTGGTATGTGTAATTGGGTCAACTAGGTCACTTATTAAGGGACGGAGTATGTATCAACCATAAAAATTAGACAGCTGGACACTAGTGGTGGAATTGGTCACAGATTAAAGAAGGGAAATGCTAACCGATATCCGCGGGGCATTGGTTAAAGATATGAAAAAGGAAATTATATAATAGTTAATGTATTGAAATTGTATACTAAATTTACAATAAAGTTAAAAACAATTTTTTTTTATGGTAATAATTCCTTTTTATGGTATGTTTAACCGGTGTCCGAAACTTAAAGAAAAGGACAAATATGGATTGGTGGGTGGAGTAGAAGTAAGTGGGTCCCATAAATTCTGTAGTCAGTAGTGCATGCATGTTCGGGGTTTGTTAAGTTGCCATCAATGCAATCCAATCCAAGCAATGCGAATCTGATGCAAAATAAAAACGAGGAAAATTATTGAAACAGAATACAAACCTGTCCACTATTAAATTAAAAAACTTAGTTGCGTTCTTGGTGTAATTGCATAATATATAGATATTGGATTTGAACATTAGACATCTTATTTATTCAATTTTAAAGGAGGAATTAATAAGTTTAGAAGCTTTCGTTCAGCTGACAAATGCTGAAATTGCAAGATCAGACATCATGATCTGGGTTCGAACTCATTCTTATAAAAAAATATAGACTTAAATGCATTTTTGGTTCCTCAACTATTTATTTGGTATCGCTTTGGTCCCTTAACTAAAAAAAAGATTGTTTGAGTACTTTATCTTTATTCCGTTACCTATTTTGGTCCATTCTGTTAAAAAAATTGAAAAAATCGTTAGGGTTTATATTATTCCTTCTCCTTCGGTCATCTTTTTCATGATCTTCATCATCAACAACACACACCAACCCAAAAAAAAAAAATCATCATCATCTTCATCAAATCTATAAACATAATCAATTTCATAACTCAATCAATAACCAATTTTTCCATTAAAAAAACATCCCTTTCAATCAAAACAACACAATTTCTCAATCTTCCTAAACCAAATCAACCAAAATCTTTATATCTAATCACTACAATTTTTTTTAAAATCCAAAACTACTCTCCACCACCACCTGCGCACTACTCACCTTTGCTTCATTTCCTGCTAATATCTCCTCCCTAATTCTTCCCACACCCCCAACCAACTACTCACTCTTCTAACAAACTCCTCCCTATAGGACTCTCCGCTACTGTCGTTGTTGTTGTCGTTGGCAGAAGCAACAAATCAAGCTCAATTTTCATGTTCCTCTTCTTCTTTCCTCTTCTTCTTTTGGCTCGTAGGAGCAGTCTCATTCGATGAGTCTCTCACCACCGACGAGTTCTAGTCCCCGAAGAACACAAAACAAAAATCACCACAAGCCTCACCAAGTCACAACCAGAGAGAGATTTTGATGAAGATGTATACATCCTTCTAACTCCACTCGACCTCTCTCCCTCTATCAATTCCTCTTTACTCGACCCCAGCCAAATCTAAGAAATTGCAGTAATGGGTCAAGTAGTAGAAGGAGAAAGAAGAAAGGTTATTTGCGGAGATCTATGGATCTTAAGATTGAACAGTTGAAAGCTTAAATTATACGATTGGATGAGTAGTATAAGGTGAGGATATTAATTCATTGATATCTTTAGAAAATTGTTGTTATGTCTAGTTGTTGTGGTGTTGGATTTGGATTTGTTGTGGGCGAGTTGACTCAGTGAGTTGGTTGATATCTTTAGAGAAGCACAGCGGTTGTTGTTATGTCTAGTTGTTGTGGTTTTGGATTTGGATTTAGAAAAAAAAATTTGTTTGGTAAATTAAAGTGCTTTTTTTTAGTGAACAAATTGGTTGTTGATTGAGTTATGAAATTGATTTTGTTTATAGATTTGATGATAATGAATTTTTATTTTTTTTGGGTTGGTGTGTTGTTGATGATGAAAATCATGAAGAAGATGATGGAAGGAGAAGGAAGAAGATGAATAATATAATTCCTAACGGTTTTTTTTTTTTTTTTTAACGGAAGGGACAAAAACAAGTAACTGAGATAAAGATAAAGTACTCAAACAATTTTCTTTTTTTAGTTAAGGGATCAAAGCGATATCAAATAAATAGTTAAGGGATCAAAAGCGCATTTAAGCCAAAAATATATTAATAAAGTTCTACAAATTAAATTTAATAATTGATTTATATTCAATATAATATTTACTCCAAACAAATACGAACTATATATTAATATTTCTCAATTGAAGAAAAATTAATTGAATCATATCATTGATTGATATTTTAATTTACATTTTATGAGCATCAGAGTTTTTTTTTTTTTTTTTTTTTTGTGAACTAGATATTTTTGCGCACAAATATAGATATTTAATCACTGAGGTAGATAAAATTTTAAGATTGAGACATTTGATTTTGTCAAGTAACATAATGCTTAAAAATTCACCTTTTAAGATGAAACCAACAATAATCTTTTTTTTCCTTTCTCTCCTGTGAGCTGTTACTAAAACTTTAGTTTTTTTCTCTTTCATCCATCAAAGAGGGATGATTTAGGATTTTTGATCCAAAATCACCTCTCTAACTCGTTTTTCTTTTTCCCTTTTATTGAAATAAGTTCACATCTATTTTGTTTTTTATTTTGTGATTTTGTCGTCTTCGTACGACATTGGTTTGTTCGTCGTCTTTGTGCGACGTTGTTTGTTTTCAATATTGATTATAGGGTTAATTAAGTTTTTAGTCCCTATAAATATTCACAGTTTTGTTTTTAGTCCTTATAAAATAAAATCACACTTTTTAGTCCCTGTGACATTTTCCTTAAGCATTTTAGGGACTAAAAATGCTGATGGAAAAATTTTATAGGGACTAAAAATGCTTATGAAAAATTTTATAAGGACTAAAAATATTGATGGAAAATTTTATAAGGACTAAAAAGTGTGATTTTATTTTGTGGGGACTAAAAACAAAATTCTGAATATTTATAGGGACTAAAAACTTAATTAACCCTTGATTATATCATATGAGTATGGGACTAAGGCCCCGTTTGGATAAACAGCTTATATAGATGCTTATAATATTAGTGCTTATAACATTAGAGCTTATATCATAAGCTCTTATACTTGATAAGTTATTTATGTTTGGATATGTACACTAAAAAGTACTTACATAAATTGAAGTGTTTGGATGTGACATTACATAAGCAATTATCGAAATTTTAAATATTTTTAACTTAACAAAAAAATCCAAGAATTGAACCACAATTATCAAGATTTTTTTTGATAAAATTAATCAAGGCGTAAAAAAACAATATTATAACATATTAAATATAATTATATATATATATAGTATAATCAATTTGTCCTTAAAAAAATATCAATATTCATATATGACAAAATTAACATTAGAGGTGTAAATAAACATATCATATATATTGATATTAGTGTGCAGTTTGTTACCCAAAAAAGACAAGTTAAATTTGTTTTTTTATTCAGTTTCATTTTGTTACGTAACAAAAAAAAAAAAAAAATCTTAGTTACGTTTGTTACTTTAGTAAGATAAGTATATAGCAATTTTGTTACTGATGCACCGCCAAAGATAACTAACATTATAATTAAAACATTCCTTCAAAAAAAATTATAATTAAAATATATGTTTTGAAAAAGTGGATCCAGAGAGAATCGAAGGAGGTTACATAAATTCATAAGCTCCTTGTTAAGCCAGATGGTAAGCTGAAAATTTAGGCTTATTAAAATATGGCATAAGTAGCTTATGAAACTATGATAAGCTATTTTTATTTATTTACCCAAACACCTTTAAAAATGCTTATGGGAGTAGATAAGCCCACATAAGCTCAAAATAAGCCAATCCAAACGGGGCCTAAACAGGAGAGAGTAGCATAGCATTACATACGAAACCTATGGTATTTGTTTGACTGGCTATATATGACATGTAGGTCTCTTTGATCTTTCACGAACAAGAAGGAATGCACGATACATCGGATAAGGGTTCCATATGATGCGGAACATATACATGAAAATTAATGATATCTCTGTAGTTCATTTGTGCTTGACTATTTTCAATTTTTATAGTGAAATACAACTATTGAGCTGTTCTCAGCTGAAGGATGAAATTTTAAAATTAAAGGATTGGACTATTTAGTATATATGCAAGTGGGTGGTGAGATTGATCCCCGTATCAGTGGCGGAGATAGGAATTTAATCGAGTTTGGACAAAATTTTGATCGTAAATTCACATGCGACATAATATATAAATAGTCATAAATCGAAATAAAATTAAAGAGGCTCGTCATTTTGTTGATAAAAGTACAATTTAAAATAAGAGAGATGAAACATAACTTGTCAATAGTGTGCTAGATAAAATTAGGAGGTAAATACCCTTTCCGAGACCTCTTTGCGAATGTTCGAATAATATCAACATCATCAAATGACTTGAATATCTCCCGTTCGATGTAACATATCATCAAGTCATTGAACCACACATCGTTGATCATGTTGGTAATAATTCTTTCTCACAGGCTTATAAGATTATTTTACTTTCAACTTTTGTTAATGTTGATAATAGCTTTGGTGCACCCGCTATTGTTGAAGATCCACAAATTAGAAGTTAAAATCTGATTAATTATGCCATGTTGTAGAAGTGATTGTAAGTTTTTTTTTTATGTATAAAGTGATTGTAAGTTTCTTTCAGTATGAAGTGATTGTTACCATAAATTAAATGAGCAATGGAGTATATATATATTGATTTATGTGAGTATTGAGTATTTTTGTGAGTATTGGTTTGGGTGAATAGTATAATAGTTCATAGTTAGAGAGAATTATTCTAGTTAAATCACTTAAACAATTTATTCTAAAAATTGATTATAGTAATCGATTTCAAATTCCAATGATATTAATTATAATATTTTATTATATTGATTGAATTAATTTTAGTGGTAATTTTATGAATTATTCATCTTTAGAATTTATAGTAGAATATAAAATATATATATATATAAAAACAATGATAAGTTTTAGTGACAGTTAAGCCGTAGGTAGAGGTCCATAATGCATTTTAAAATGGTCTCTTTAGAATTACCTACGTTTTTTCCGTAGGTAAATGTGGAAAACATGTAGTGACAGTCAATTGGCAATGACAGACAGATTTAGCTACAGAAATTTGCCCTATAGTGACGGATTCTGGCTATCACTATAAGTCAAATTTCTTGCAAATTTCTTGTAGCGATACAAAGAAAGTATCGGTTGAGCCCGAGCGTATGCCCAAGCTAGCTGGGCCCTAAAAATGCCCCTGCCTCGTATAATCATATTAGTCGATTCTTGAATTGGTTCATCATAATGACAAACCCTTCACAAACCAAAACCTTAAACCTAGAACTTTATGTTAGACCTAAGTTCTAAAGACAAGTTTCTCTTTAGCCTATCACATCTCCTTTCGGTCTCAGAGAGTGTGTTCCTCTAGCAATCAAGCCATTTTGCTGGTTTGATTGCTATTAGAATCCTTGAAGTTCAAAACTTTATATGTCTCAAGGTTTGCAAAGACTCTTTTGCTGCCTTCGCAATCCTTGTCTATATTCACTTGTTTCAATATTAAAACTTCATCTTTCGATCTTTCGCTTAATATTTGTGACAAATCAATAACAACTATTAAACTTAATCTTTCGATCCTTCGATTAATACTTGTTATTGATTGTAAGAACGGTGAAATAGATTAGAAATTAGGGTTACATAAAGTTAGGGGTTAAAACTTGGTTTGATTAGGATTATGTCATTAGACTTATCCAACAATCCCAAGACAAGAAGAGTCTACTACTCACTCATGTTCATCGTAGACATGGAGAAGAAGAAGAAAAGCATAAAGTAAATAACAAAGAAATAAAGAAAGAACCTTTATTAAGAAAAGACAATTGTCACTTATTGAATTCCAAGAACAAAAGATGAATGTTTATGATAGCTAGCTACTCTATTTATAGTCTTATGTCGACTTAAAACCTAAGCAACTATTCACTAGAATGTTCCACAAGAAACCACGAGCTTTTCGGTCAAAATAGGTAGATTGTCTCCGAAGCAAAAGCAGCAAAAGAGAACCCTGAAGCTTGGCACGGCCAGTGGGAGCACGGGCCGTGCCACCTCTCTGACTTGGGGAGTGACATATTTTTGTCCCATATTTTGTATTTTCATCCCGAATCAGCTCCTAATCCTCCTCTTTCTTTTGCTCCAAGACTCAATCTATCAAACATTCGCTTCTGAAATATAATAATATGCAATTGAAGTAAAATAGTTATAAAAGGAAATAATATTTAAATAAAATAAATTTAAATCTAAATAAGAAGAAATCAAATATTATATTAAAATAACTAATTATTGATTCATCATTTATTCATGTATATTAATAAAAAAATATGATCAAAGTAAGTTAGGTTAAAATTACACTAAATAGATCATCTGTTATGAAACGAAGAAGTACGTTATAAGAAAATGCGTGGTCGTTAAATTCTTGATGTTATTGTATTTGTAGTAAGGATTAAGCTAATGGTGGTTGTTCCGATAGTAGTAAATTAAGGCAATGCAATGATTGGAGTAAAGCACAAAGTTAGCTGGCCTAGTAGCTGATTATTTGTGCAATGATTATTTGCGCTGGCTCCTAAGATTTGTTTAAGGATTTTTTTTTTCTTTTTCGATAATAATATACGATGATGATTTTGATGATATTTTAGTTCATCAAATAGATTGAGTCATCGGTTTTCATCGATTTTTAACGAATCACGTTGATTATGTTCGATTTAACTGTATGGTCGATCCAACAAACAGACTGAATCGGTAGTATCTCTGATTCACGGTTCGATCGGTCCGAGTCAGTTTTTAAAACTATGGATTAGAGAGAGACTTTATCAAAGAAACTCTATTTTTTTTTAGGACCGCCTATTTATTATCACATAGATTTTTTAACTATTAATTTGAATGCCAGTAATTTTGACTCTTTTCTTCCTTTTTGAAAGAGACTCTTTTCTTCCTTAAAAACAACAATTAGACCATTTATCTCCCTACATTTTTCCGTTGGCTTTGGAAAGATCAGGCATAAAATTCAAGAACTTGTGGATAATAATAATTCATAATTGGATTTCATTTAAATTTGGTTGGCCAATTAGTCCTCATATTCCTCGTATATCTTTTTCTAACGATTTAATTTTGGTTGCAGAAGCTAATCCGTGTGATCAAGCTATGCTAATGTATAAATGGTCAAAAAATTCAATGTCTTCTATTCCAAGAACATGACATCACCAAACCATTCTATAATATTAGCCAAGTTCATTGAATAGATCAAACCAAACACTTAAGCTTTTTATCAAAGAGCTATTATGAACCATCAAAGGAAATTCAAAATCAATTTTTCTTCATCTCATGATAAAATCAATTTTTTTTATTAGCCAAAGGAAAAACTGATAAAATTTAATCAATTTTTATTTTTAAATTTAAATAAAAAAAAATGCGCTCTGAGATTAAATTTATAGTAAAATATGAACAAAAAAATTGGTAATTATTTTGAATACCCTTTGATATTACGGTCTAGATAATTTTTTTTTTTTTATTGAAATGGAAAAACAATTTAAAATATATTTCCATAATGTAATTTAAATAAGAAAACATAAACTAGAAAATAAAATTCTTCAATTACTCCCCAACTGGATTTAAACCTTGAACAAGTGAAACAAACCTTGTATCATTGTTCCCGCAACAAGGGGACCTTCATAGCCATGTTTTGCTTTGGAGGTCTAAAATCCTTTAGAAAAAAATGTAATTGTTTTGGAGGCTTGAAGAAAGAATTTAATCTGGCCTTGAAATTTACTTTAGCAGTTTAGCTCAATCTTCTTTATTAGGGTCTTGTTAACAGGTGCCCCGGGTACTTTTAAGCATTCCAAAAGGAGAAATTATTCTACAAAAAAAGTCAAATATTTCAATTTCCAATGCATTTATTACATAATTTTTCAAAAAAAAGTTACCTCTTAAATGTTTTAAAGAGTGCTCGAGAGTGCTCGGAGGCACTCGTTAACATCTTCCATTTAATATTTCTTGTTATGTGATGCAAACTTCCACTGTTCCTCTTTGACTGTGTGATGAGGCATACAAGATTTGCGCAAATTTCATCTAGGGATCCACAGCTGAGCAAAGAAGTGCCATCTAATATCATCATCGAAGCAAATTTATATGCCTAAAACTGAAGATGAGCTAGGGTTCAGAAATCTAAGGATGCTAAGCAAAGCATATATCATGTAGCTTGCTTGGAGTTTGATTGTCAAGCCTTCTAAATTTTGTGCTAATGTGGTGGCTGCGTCTGAAATCTTGGGAAGCTCCTCCAGTAGGTTATCTAGAGGTGAACATTGATGCTGGTTGCGGTCACGACCGTAAGGTATTTTGGAGCCTAGTGATTAGAGATCATAATGCTAATGTGGTGGCTGCGGTGTCCAAGAATTCTGTTCTGGTAGTTGCTGAAGTTTTGGGCTTTAGGTGGGGTCTCCAAGTGGCAGCGGAGCGAAACCTTTCAAAAGTCATCTTTGAGCTGGACGCGCAGGTGGTGCTAAACTGTTTCCATGGGCTTTATGCTTTAGCTAGCATAACTCCTTTTATTAGGGACTGTCAAGATTTGTACGCCAATATGGCTGATGTTTCTGTTGTTTTTATTAATCGTTGTTGTAATGAGGTTGCACATGAGATTTGCTAAGGCTGCCAAAACATTGGGGTCGTGTACTTGGGAGGGAAATTCTTAGAACCCCCTAGTTTGGTCCTTCTTTTCATCTGTTTTGCTTTCTTAACGAATGAAGTTGAAATTCAAAAAAAAAAAAAAAATATGTGGAATACAAAATCACCCTTAAGTTGTTCTAAGGAGTAATTGTTCTGATATACTTGGAGAGTAGTTGTAAATTGATGGGATGATGTTAATAAAAATGTTACTTGGAGATTGAAGAATGAAGTAAATCTAGCTTCTTGAGAGATAGATGGTTTCCTAACAATAATTCTATTGAAGATCTAAAATATAATATCATCGTTATTTTTTTTGGGGAATATCATCGTTTTGTTGAAATTCAACTACCCTATTTCTTTTCATGTCAACAATGCTGATTTGAATAAGGACAAAGTTTGACTCATTGGGTTTTAGCTGACATATGTGAAAACTGAAAAGTTAGCTATAATGAACTCTTCTTCCTACCTCCCATCCTTTTATTGTAAATTTACTTCCTTTCAATTTTCAATGCAATATTTAATTATCTTGTTCTAGTAAGACATTTAAATCCATATTAATTTTATCATTCTCAATTCAAAATCTACCGCTTTACATTTATGATAATTATGAACAGTACTTGACAATAACTCTTAAAACCTTGTAAAAAAATGAAAGCCAATAAATGTTTATGTTCATCA
Source organism: Medicago truncatula (assembly GCF_003473485.1). Classification (NCBI taxonomy): domain Eukaryota; kingdom Viridiplantae; phylum Streptophyta; class Magnoliopsida; order Fabales; family Fabaceae; genus Medicago; species Medicago truncatula. The sequence continues at coordinate 56,463,216 of NC_053042.1, forward strand.
TGAAAGCCAATAAATGTGTCGATTACCTCCTCATTATAGTGTTGTAATTATGTTCTTTGAAATACATCATGGACCAATAAATTGTGTCATTAAAAATATACTACCTCCGTTCCTTTATAACTGTCACTTTTACAGAAATTTTTTGTTTCTAATTAAGTGTCACTTTCAAAGTTCAATGTAACATTAAATGATGTTCTTCCTATAATGCCCTTAGTAATTTATTGCAGAGAGAGAAATATATGAAATATGATATTAAATAATTAAGGATATTATAATTAAAACATAAGTTATTGTATAAAAAGTAGTGAAATACATTTAGTGTCTTGGTTTGTGTATAAAGTCAAAATGTGACAATTAAAAAAGAACGGAGGGAGTAAAAAGTTGAATTAAATGAAAGGTGGTTTAGGGATTGTTGTTGACAAGGTAGTTTAAAGATATTGTCATTAAATATGAGGCTTAATTGATCTGCCGATCCCTTAACTTATTTCTTTTATTTAATTTGGTTTCATAAGTCTTAACTTTCTCAAAAACGTCCATTAACTTATCTATTTTATTCAATTTAGTCCAATTTTGATAATTTTAATCTCTTAAAAAATGAGACCGTTGAATTACAGAGGTCTATCAGATTTTATAGTGTATCACCAACACCTAATTTATTTACTTTCTTCTTCTTCTTCCCTCATCTTCATCTACCTTCATTCTTCATCAATATTCATCAATAAAACCCAGGGAAAAAATTTTAAACCTACTATTTAATCACTACACCACCATCATTGACATCTTCATCTATCATCATCAACACCCTCCAATCACTCCACCATAACCATCCCAAAATCAAACCCAAAAACATCATCATCGATCTTCAACGTTGTTGTTCCTTTTCACTTTGAACAACATTGCTCTTTGTTTCAATTCCAACCCGTTAACATAATCATAAAACTCATCAAGAAAAACATCATTTTTTTCATCTTCAAACGTTAATTCTCAGCTGGGTTGTAAAAAAATCCAACTTTGATTCTTAAAGGTGTGATTTTTATCTTGCTTTTTGGTTAAAGATTGAAACTTTATTGAAGTTTAACGTGTTTTTTTCATCTGGGTTGTGTTTTTTTGTTGTTGTTGTAGGTGTTGAACTTGTTGAAGTGGAGTTTATTTGATTTTGTGTTTGTGTTTATCTAATGGTAAGTGATAATTACCAGAAGATGATATCTGATGTAGCTGTTCGATCGATGGTGAAAGGTCTGTTTTTTCTGGACAGGGTGGTGTGTTTAATGGGAAGGAGGATGGTGCTGAATGAGGGTGGAGATGGTGTTGAAAGGAAGAAAAGAGAAAAAAGTTAGGTGTTGGAATTGAATCTGGGTTTTTTATTTTAGGGTTAATTAAGTTATTGATCCCTGTAAATATCTGCAGTTTTGATTTTAGTCCCTATAAAAATAAATCATACTCTTTAGTGCCTACAAAATTTTCCGTTAGTGTTTTTAGTCCCTGTTAAATTAAAATTTGTTTAATTATGCTTAAAATTTTAAATTTTTTAATGATTTTTTACATGCTTGTTTAAAACATTATAAAAGGTTCCGCCACAATAAATTAGCTCAAAATGTTATTTTTAGATCCAAATTTTCGTTAGTTTTATCTTGAATTTTTGCGTTTTAAAAAAATTATATTTAATTCATTACATGTTAAAAAATTCTAATTTTTTATAAAAGAGATTATTATAATGTTCTTAACATGTCTGTTAAAAATCACTTAAAAATATAAAAGTTTAAGTATAATTAAACAAATTTCAATTTAACAGAGATCAACACATACTTTTTGTCCTTGTAAAATTAAAATTTGTTTAATTGTGCTTAAACTTTTAAATTTGTAACATATTTTTTCACATACTTACTTAGAATATTATACAAAGTTCCTCCGCAAAAAAGTAACTTAAAATTTTATTATTAGGTCCAAATTTTCATTAATATAATCTTGAAAATTTGGCTTTTAGAAAAATTTATATTTAATTCATTACATGTTAAAAATATAATTTTTTTTACAAAAGAGGTTCTTACGATGTTATGAACATGTATGTAAAAAATCTTTCAAAAATTTAGAAGTTTAAGCATAATTAAACAAATTTTAATTTAACAGAGACTAAAAACACTAACAGAAAATTTTGTAGGGGCTAAAAAGTGTGATTTATTTTTATAGGGACTAAAAACAAAACTGCAGATATTTATATTTACTAAAAACTTAATTAAACCTTTATTTTATTTTATGAAGATGAAGATGATGGAAGAAGGAGAAAGTAAATAATTTTTTACATGTTAAAAAACTAAATTTTTTTACAAAAGAGTGTCTTACGATGTTATGAACATGTATGTAAAAAATCTTTCAAAAATTTAGAAGTTTAAGCATAATTAAATAAATTTTAATTTAACAGGGACTAAAAACACTAACAGAAAATTTTGTAGGGACTAAAAAGTGTGATTTATTTTTATAGGAACTAAAAACAAAACTGCAGATATTTATATTTACTAAAAACTTAATTAAACCTTTATTTTATTTTATGAAGATGATTGAAGGATGAATGAAGATGAAGATGATGGAAGAAGGAGAAAGTAAATAAATTAGGTGTTGGTGATACACTATAAAATCTGATAGACCTCCGCAATCCAACGGTCTCTTTTTTCAGGGGATTAAAATTATCAAAATTGGACCAAATTGAATAAAAGAAATAAGTTAAGGAACCGGCATATCAATTAAGCCTTAAATATGATATCTTTTTTAAATTTGGTTAATATGCCAAATACTTCTTTTTGGTTTTAAGTTAGGTTTTTTTTTTTTTTTTTTTTTGAAAAAGGTTTTTAAGTTAGATGTTAATTTTAAATTGAATAATTTTGTAGACACTAAAAATAATTTTTTTATAGATAGAAGAATTCATAAAAACCATTGAAAACTTACACACATAAGTAGATGAGTTGGGGTTCGAACTCAGATCACGACATTTAACTAGCAATTTTGGTATTTTGTGATAAAAAAATGTGATTTTTACATAAAGAGGAATTATAAAACTTGTTAATTTTACAGAGAAAAAAAACATATTTTATCCTTTTTTTTTTTTTTTGCTATTATTGTTACTATTATTATTATATTATGAACAAAACTTATGTGCATTTTCTTGAATGCTTTTGGAACGATTCTTAATTAAAAAATACATTTTGTTAATTAACGAGCGTTGAAAAAAAATTATCAATTTTGAAAAAAAAAATCGTTTGTCAGTTTAGTTAAGAATCATAAAAAAAATCACGTTAAAAAATACATGGTTTTTTCCATATATTTTAGGAGTGTAACACCAAATTTGTGGCTTTTCTAAAAAACAAAAGATCTTGCTAACTAATGTCCATAGATAATGACTAAGGTATCTATAAATAAAAATTTTGTCTTGTAAATATAAATTTTAACTTTTGATCAAGTAATAATAATTACATCACTTTCATAAAATATTAGTTATTTTCATTGTTTAACCAATACTTGTGACACTCTTTAGCATTCACCAAGAAAGAAATTTGTGACAGGCCAGAAATGCTTAATGTTACAGTGGTGATAGATAAACCACCCCATGTGGCATGCCATTCTTGTACACCCCATATTGTAGGGGCAATTTTGTCCATTCACAAAAAAGAAGGGTTAATTTTGTCCAACAAATTCAGCAACTCTCACACTCTTTCTTCTTCAGACCTCGCTTTCATCTCCCTCACCGGAACCACCACCGGCAACCTTCGTCCGCCGCCTTCAATCTCAAAACTCACCACCACCGTCGCCGTCATCACCCTTAAAATTCACAGGCACCACCGTCGTCGCCAGATCTAACAACCTCCGTTCGACTTCAACCTCGTATGTCCACCACCGTCGTTACCCACAACCACCGTCGACTTAGATCTCACAACCACCGTCCCTAGATCTCACAACCACCGTCGACTTCCTCACCCACAAATCTCACCACCACCATTTTCGTCGATCTAACAACCACCACCACGGATCTGACACCAGGGATGGCTGGAGAAGAAAGGGAGAGTCTAACGGCGGCGACGAGGCGGAGGAAAGGAATGGACGGAGAAGAAAAATAGTTGGAGATGTGAGAGTTTTTTTTTTTTTTTTTTGTACAGTGAGAGAGAGAGATATGGGAACGAGGATTTGAGGCGAGAGGGTTAGAATTTTTTATAATTTAAATGCCACATATGCAAGTGGTACAAAAGTGTGTACAAGAAAAAGATGTCTACCCATCATTTTCCTTAATGTTAACATGCATACGATGGTGAATGTGGAAGTGCATTATTGGTGATAATCAATAGGACAAGAGCCGGCCAACAACCCACGTGGCCTGTCCCAATCACTCAATAATACACACACTTTTGCTTGTTTTGTACACCAAACCCAAAGGAAGATCGAGTTGGTCTCTTTATTTTTTTTCTTTCTTTTCTTCAATTAATCTAATGATTAAAAATTTATCGAAGTTCAAACCTTAATCTTGATATATAATATGCGATATTTCTATCAATCGAACGAGTTATTGATAATGTAAAGAATTTAACTTGAATGAAAATGGATCGACTTGTTGAGATTTTTAATAAACAAATGGATCGGTTAAAATTAACCGCATTTTTTTATTTTAACTTAGTAGTCATGTCATTTGCATATTCCACGAATACTAACTATCTCGCTATACAATTCAAAAAAAAAAATTATCGCACTATAAAACATTTCGTTAATTTTTTAATGATCCTCTCAAAAAAAAATATTAATGATGGATGATAAATTATATCAATATTTTTTTTAAGGAAATGTATTATAACATTTCGTTATAAGAAGAGTATTAATACAGGGCGCTGCATTGAAATAAGTAGTGAAACTAGTTCACAATGTGGTTATCCCTACTAAAGTATGAGCGATATCATTTATTTGTCTCTTATTAAACTCAACTCAATAGTTTGTAAATTGTGAGGCAAAAGTATTTTTGCAAGTTGTTATAACATGACCAAATTCCATAGCATTGACCTGGTTCATGTGAACAATGTTTGTGTTAGTTTTTGAATCAAGCATGAAATCAACGTCATCAAATTGCATATCGTTAACCCATTGAAAAATATGTAAGCAAGTTTAGCGCTTCACCCTCGTCCACGGTGCACAAAAGAGTAAAACACATATTTTTAGCCAAAACAAAAGTACCTTCCTATCTCGTAAGAATATACCAATTCATGTATTGTTTAACTTACTGGAAAAAGAATGTAAGCAAGCTTAGTGCTTCACCCACATCCACAGTGCACAAAGAAGTAAAACACATAATTTTAGCCAAAACAAAAGCACTTTCCTCATCTTGTAAGAACATACCGATTCATGTTTTGTTTAACTCACTGGAAAAAGAGGAAATGTATTGCATTTGCATCGACCATGTTATGGACGTTGCTGACAAACTTGAGCTAAATCGATTGTTGTCAAGCAGTGGCGGATCTCCTTGGAGACCTGCAGATGCCACTGCACCCCCCAACTTCTCTATAAATATGATATTAGTCATAGCATGACCCATGAGAAATGGCTGATGTAGTGGTTAGACAGCCCCCTAAATGTCTTGAGGGCGTGTGTTTGAATCTCCCACACCCTCCTTTTTATATTTCAACTGTATTTTTTAATGTTTTATATTCAAAAAAATCACTCATGGCAAGACTTGAACCAGCGCCCTCCAAGTAACATTCAAACTAACAAACCACCACACCACATCATAATCCTGGATAGTGTTTGAAACTGTTTATTATATATTCTATCGATATTTGGCACCCCCACCAAAATTACTCAAGATCCGCCATTGGTCAAGTGAAGGTTTTGACCTACTGACCCATAAGTGGAAGGCTGCTCTGTAACCGTTGTTGTGTGTTGCGAATTTCGAATCAAGTTGGATCATTCTAGCGTCCTATCCTCCATCAAATGATATGCTCTCTCTACTACTTGCGTAGAATTATGTCAGGTCTTACCTAGTGGTGGAGCCACACTAGGGCTCAGGTGGACCCCAAGCAAAAAATAATATTTTTTTATAGGAAAAATACGAAAAAAAGTTATTTACTTTTAAATAAAATTACCATGTGGTCAACCCTTTTCTCCATTTCAAAACGCCTTATTATCACACTTTCAAATCACTCGAAATGTATAGATAATATTTTAAATTTTTAAGGTGTGTAATTTTTTTTTTTATGGTCAACTTTATGCTTATTAAAACATGAATTGTGTGTGAGTGTGTGTAATTTAATTTAGTGGTCCGCCCAATTTTTTTTTCTTCTAACTCTGCCACTGATATTGCCATGATTCGATGTTGCGGTGTTTCTAAATGCTCGAAAAAAAGCCGCCATACAATGTGCAATTTCCGACATGAGTTGATCGTAACAGCAAAAAGATGGTTTAAGATGCCATATTAGTTTCGATAGCAGCCTTATTAATAAAATTATATTGGTATTATTTAAAGGGAAATGTTAAAGAGTGCTCCGGGGCACTCGTTAACGAGACCTTTATTTAAAATGTCTTGCTAACAAGTGTTTCAAGGATATTGTTATTGGAATTCAAAAAAAAAAAAAAAATCTAGAAAATATAAGTCAAACATATGTAAACGTCATAACTACACAATTGTTAATGTTAAAATTACTACTTTTAGATGCTTAACAATGTTTTAAGGACACTTGTTAGATTTTTCTTATTTAAAGGGAAATGATGTTTTTAAAGCAAGATTAGAAGTGAAATTATATTGGTGTGATACCTTTTTTTTTTTTTTTTCTCAAGTAGTTCAGTGGCTAGAATTCACCTTTTTTTAAGTGAATAAGTGAGATGTCCGGGATTCAAACCCCAACCCATGCATACAACAATACATGTCCATGCCAACAAAGCTAAACTCACGGAAACATCGGTGTGATACATTAACAATCCGACAATATTGATATTCCCTTAAAAAAAACAATATTGATATTCAAATGGACCACCAACATCATCTTCAAAAGTAATATCATAATGGGAAAACAAAAATAAATGTGGAAGTTTAAATATGGGCTCAAACACCTTTTTGGTATGCAACTAAAATCAAAATATAATGTAACTAAAAAAAACCTGTTTGGTCTTTATCTTTATTTTATGATTTATATTGGTCTTTTATTTAAAAAAAAATGCAGATAAGTAATTTAAGTTGTTTAATTGATAACACATTAGTCATTCTCATATATCAAAGGCTAACAACTAAGTGACATGAAGTTAACATCTCATTCTTTGCACTTTATTGATTTTCCTATAAATCAAAATCAAAATGAAGAATCATTGAAACTTATGTATTCCTAAATTTTTCACCCCAAATTAAAGATTGTAAGCAATCTTCTTTTTCAGTTGAGCAAACATGTCAAATTCAAGAGGTTTCTCATCAGCTTATTTTTTGAAATCGATTAAATATGATGCTGAGAGTGGATCCAACATAAATTCACATGAAAAACTATGAATTCGCATGAAAAGGACGGTGATACTAATTAAACGAATTAAACAACATATCTACACTTTTTTAATAAACGATTAATATGAACTGCTGAATAAAGATAAATGATCACAAATAAAATTGGGAAGGTGAGCTGAAACTTTCACAAAGACAGTCCACGTAAAGCTGTTTGAGTGGTCAAAGATTAGACACAAAATCCAAGTAAGTTTATTAGTATTAGGAAAGAGAAAACTTTTGTGGAATTTGAACTGGGCCACTTGAAGATTTGCAGACATGCAATCGAAAGCAATCAGTGCCCAAAAAATCACTTTGCCTCTCATAAATCAAAATTCATAGAAAAACAAGAACAATTCCTAGTACTAATAGGACTGATTTCCACGTTCAAGAAGGGTTTTAGTGCGAGGATTCTTACCCCAAGCTCTCTCCCTCCACAACAACTCCACTTCATCAAATGTCAACCCTTTGGTTTCTGGAACCAAAAAAACCACAAACAAAAACGCTATAACAGCTATAATAGCAAGAAGCAAGAATGTAGGACCAGTCCCTGCAGCTTCTGCAATGGAAAGAAATGACTGAGCCACAATCAAATTTGAAATCCAATTCACAGTAGCTGACATCCCTCCACACATTCCTCGGTACTCCTGCGGATATACTTCAGAGTTTACTGCCCACGGCACAGGCCCCATCCCTGGCGAGAAAAATGCAATATATAGGGCCAAACCAACAACCGCAAGCCATCCATACAAATCATTTTGATTTGTAGTAGTGCTAGATGATTGGTTAAAAAATGAGACTGATAAGATTATTAGCGAAGCTATTACTCCTCCTAAGCTATACAGGGCTAATTTTTTCCGTCCTGCATGGTCAATAAGGTAAATACCAAGAACTGTTCCGGCAGCATTCAAGCCAGCAACTATGAGAGAGAGTTGAAGAGCCAACTCATTAGAGTGAAAGCCAGCCATTTGGACAATTGTTGGACTGTAGTACATCACTGTGTTTATACCTGTAAATTGCTGAAAAGCCTGTACAATCAATAAATATGGGATGCTATAAGAAACTAACTCGAATACTTTTAAAAAGTTCAGAACCGAATACACCAATATGATACCAGAATCTAAGCATGGCTGATCACGTATATATTGCATTAAGCAACTAGAAAATAATGTGAAGCTGAATAAATAAGATGATGATGATCTTCTCATGTCGCGATACAATTCTTGCAATGAGGCTGAAGATGCTGCTTCATCATAATCACACATGATAGTTTGTGAACAATTAGTGTTTCTTTGCAAAAACTATTCCTCAGAAGTTAAAGAGAGAGGCGTGCGGCTGGCTACTCACTAGTGTAATCATAATTCTAGGTAAGTACTCTACTTATTTCTCAATATTGGCATGTAATTCAAGAAAATAGAATGGTTGCTCTTTAAATCCCTTAAAAAATTCATTGAGTCAAATGTGTAGAAAAAGGTTTATGCCGCCTAAGCCTAACTAATTTCAGTACAAGAAAGTTATATTTTGCAACAATAGTATCTCTGAATTAACTTTTACCTGTAGTCCAGCTCCGGCAAGGAATGCAAGTCTGATCTCTTTTGATTTAAAAACATGCCTGTATCTGACATCAGCCCTTTTTTGGCGGTCTTGCTCTGACTGAGCTGTAAGTAAAGCAACTTCATCCTCTAAACGATCAAAGTCATATATCTTACCAAGCACAATAATGGCTTCATTTTCCCTATTCTGCATATCAGGGAAAATCATTATATTAAAGAATGGTTTTTTAATGTAAACATATAAAAATTATATATGTTACATTTATGTAGAGCCATCTGGGCGATTCAGGCAGGAAGAGCATGAGAAAAAACTGAATTACTGCTGGCACACCCGAAACTCCCAGCATCCATCGCCATGTCCCGGGGACCTGCTTGATTGAGAATAAATTACTTTAAACCTGGAAAATAACATTTCGAGCGAAAGTAATTCCCCTCATACAGAACTCTGCTTTACCGTTTTTGTTCCACTTTATATAGATTGCATGAAATATGTGTGCGTTAATTTCATAAGAAAATAGATTGGAAAAGTCAAAAAGAAACATTACAATAATCATGTAAAGTAGAAAGAGCAACAAAGTTGAAACCATAAGGTGGAAAAACGATGATAAGTTATGTCAAAATAGGCAAAATTAAAGTTCAAAGCATAGAGAACAAGGAAAAATCAATTCGACAAGGGAGAAATTGGCTTTCGTACTTCTAAATAAGAGCTATATGCAGTTAAATGGGATACAATGTCAAAGATATTTTAATGAAAATGGATGAAAGAGACAAGTGTGGAAAATAAACCTGCGTAAAAGAAAGATTTACTAGATAAGAAATAAACTGTCCACCAGTTATCATAAGCACGTTTGTGGCTACAAGTCCTCCCCTTATTTCTGATGGTGACAATTCTGCAATATACACGGGAGCAGTAACTGAAGCTATACCCACGCCCAAACCAACCAAAACACGGCCAAGTATGAGAATATAAGGATCTGGCGCAGCAGCCATGACAATTGCTCCGAGAATAAAGATAACATCTGCAATGATGGTTGCCTTCTTTCTTCCATAACGATCATTCATCCAACCACCTACTGCTGCTCCAACAATTGCACCAGCCACTGCCATGCTGACAATTGTTTCCTGGAAAATTAATTAATAATTAGAAAAAACAAATTGTGATCTTTGCCCATGTTCGAGCAGTCTTGTTCTCGAAAACCCATCACGATTGCAGCGTGATGGGGGAGCTCCCTTCCATTGGTTGTAGTGAATTTAGGTTTTGTCTCCAGTATTTTGTTCATTCTCTGTATGTACTTACTTATGAGTAATGTCATATTTTGAATAGATAGCAAAAATTAATCAGTATGAGGAACAAGCAACATGTATGATCCACATCTATCTGTTTTATGAACCTGAATTACTATGTATTGAATTTGAATGACAGATACAGGATGGATGACAATGTTTTAGATTCAAATATTGTTAGCAAGTATTTTGGAAAACAGTTAGCGATCTAATTCTGTATAATATATGATTGATTGATTGATTAGTGAGAATGTGAAAAGAAGAAAGATACCTGAAGAAAATGACTGTATCTGACGGCCTGAAAGTCATCTTTAATATAGAGGAGAGCACCTGATATAACACCTGAACAAAACAAGAATCATCATGTTATTGTTATTGTTATTGAGAGAATATATAATTCATAAGATACGTACCAGTGTCGTAGCCAAAGAGTAATCCACCAATGCTAGCTACAGAAGTGAGACACAAAATGTAAGGGTTCTTAAACACAGAGACTTTTCTTTCAGGGTGTATATCCAAATACCCAGAGCTTCCTGGAATTCGAATTGATGTTGTTACCGTCATCTCATCGTAACAAAGATTAATGGATTGGATGATTAGTTGAGTTAAGTCCCAATAGATAGCCAATACAATATTACAATACAAGACAACATGCTTCTTATCGTTATCCGCATCACTGTCAGCTGACTCAGCTCCAGACATTTCATTTCTTTTTTCATTTATCAATAGGAGGAGGAGGATCATCTAAATAATTTAATACTCTTTCTTCTATTCTATATTAATATTAATTCAAAAATACTAATTTCTTTCATAACAACTACAACAGCAACAACATTAATTAATTAATTAATTAATTCAAAGAAATGAATTCCATGATTTAGAATTTGAAGGAATGTGAATGTTGCTTTTCTTCTCATTTTTCTAATTCTGGTGTTACATACATGATCAACACATTCTAACTACTGTTTTTCTTACTTGTCCATTTTTTTATATCTCATTAAGACCAACTGCATACATTCAAATTTTCTGTGGTCGTGGACCGAGGAGGATAATATGCCCTATTATGGAATCACTTTAATTTGCTTAATGTCTCTAACAATTGACATCATATATAGTGCTTTTACATCAGATCTTCACTGCCGCCACAGTTATTGTCAACATCACCGTCATACCATTCCTAAACTTCCTTTCATGTTCCAATAAGTCAACAACAAAGAATACCATACCATACCACTAGTCAGTGAATTACAAAGTTGCTAGTAAAGTTTCCAATACTAAAATAGAGAGAATTTTGATTGAAAATAAATTTTCTAGTTTTGAGCTAAGTTTTCTTCTATCTTATTCTTGACATTTACTCAGTTTTAGTAATCTAATTTGCATTGCTTCAACATTTTCTTCCTCAATGCTCAAAACTACAAAAATTCCTTACAAATTTTCTGTGTGTTATTTTGATAGGATAGTAAAGAATTCTGCTATCTACATTATTGATCATTGTCCGTCCCAAGAAGGTTTCGCGAGTCAGAGTTGTTGTTAATGTTGGTGCCGCCCCAAGCTCTCTCTTTCCATATTAGTTCAACCTCGTCAAAGGTCAATCCTTTAGTCTCCGGAACATAGAGAAGCACAAATAAAAAGGCAAGCACGGTTATTACAGCAAGAATCAAGAAAGTAGGACCAGTCCCTAAAGCTTCAGCAACAGAAAGAAATGTCTGAGACACAATGAGATTGGAAACCCAACACACAGTAGCTGACATACCACCACAAATTCCTCTATATTCTTTAGGATATATCTCTGAGTTCATTGCCCACGGCACTGGTCCCATCCCAGGGGAGAAAAAAGCTATATACAGTATCAAACCCAAAACTGCAAGCCATCCGGTAGCATTTGATGCTGCTGCCGAGGTTTGATTTGAGAATGCCACAGACAAGAGAACCAAAGATGTAAACACTCCTCCTAAGCTACAAAGAGCTAATATCTTCCTCCCTGCATGATCAATGAGGTAAATACCAAGAACAGTTCCGACAGCATTCATTGCAGCAACAAAGAGTGAGATTTGAAGAGCCAACTCTTTAGATTGAAATCCAGCCATTTGAACAATGGTTGGACTGTAGTACATCACTGTGTTAATGCCAGTAAACTGTTGGAACACCATCAATCCTGCTCCAACCATGAATGCTAGTCTGATTTCTTTAGATTTAAAAACATCTTTAAATTTGACATTCATATTTTTCTGTCTGTCTTGTTCTGCCTCAGCTGTTAGAAAATCAACTTCGTCTTCAAGACGAGCCAAGTCATAGATGTTGGAAATGACATCAACAGCTTCATTCTTTCTATTCTTCATAAAAAGCCATCTTGGTGATTCAGGGAGGAAAAGCATGAGAATGAATTGAACAAGTGCAGGGACAGCTGAAACACCCAACATCCAACGCCAAGTACCAGGGACACGCGTAAAGGCGAGGTTAACTATGTAGGAAAGGAGTTGTCCACTGGTGATCATGAGGGAATTAGTACTGACTAATGAACCTCTGATTTCGGAAGGTGATGCTTCGGCAATGTAGACGGGAGCGGTGACAGAGGCAATGCCGACACCTAAACCAACAAGAAGGCGTCCGATTATGAGAATGTAAGGATCAGGCGCGGCAGCCATACCAATTGCTCCAATAATGAAGATGACATCCGCGATGAGAGTTGCCTTCTTTCGTCCGTAAGCATCGTTAATCCAACCACCTATTGCTGCTCCAACTATTGCACCAGCTATTGCCATGCTGACTATTGTTTCCTGCAGAATGTTACTTTCTCTAACGGATTCAAAATCATCTTTTATATATAGAAGAGCTCCTGATATCACACCTGCATGCATCCATGTGCCAATTTTTATTTAATTATTTTCACATCAAACTATTGGTCTTCCAGTAGAGCATTACTGTCATTCACCGTTAATTATATATATATATATAGGGGTTTGTTAGAACACACCCACTAGTTTTTATGTGGGAGTGTTTTAGTAAGTTATAACTAAAAAGTTAATAAATACACCTTAAGGTGTATGTTGTATAACACATCTTCTAAAAAAAAACAAGTGGGTGTGTTCTAGCAAATCTTATAGGCATTTGCTAGAATACACCCACTTATTTTTCAGAAGGAGTATTTTAGCAAGTGAATAACTAAAAAGTGGTTAAATAGGTGTAGCTTTGCTAAAACACTCCTACATAAAAATTAATGGGTGTGTTCTAGCAAACCCCATATATATATATATATATATATCTTAATTAGTAGTAGTAATTCACTGGATGGATGAATCAAACACATATATATAGTAATTATGAATTACTATGAAGTTAATTTGTGTTCAATAAAAATAGTAGCGTACCTGTGTCGTAGCCAAAAAGCAAGCCACCAATACCAGCGACAGCAGCGAGACCGAGGATATAAGGATTCTTAAAAAAAGACATTTTGCGTTCAGGATACAAATCCAAATACCCTGAGCTACCTGGGGTAGATTGTACCATAGTACTAGAAGTATTGGTCATCCTTGTTTCATAAATCCAGTCTGAATTTATATATATATGATCTAAATCACCGTCGTCTCACAATTGTTACTACTATCGATAGCCACACCAAAAATGGCAGAGAATGAATGAATATATAAGATTTGCCAATTCTGAATGGGAAATTTAATTTTGAAGATCCTATTGTTTTCCTTTTCTTGTCTGCTTAGGATTATTAGCATTAATAAAGAACATCCAAAGTCGGAAACATGATTATTATTATTATTATTTTCCAACGCGATAAAGAACAGAACATGAATGCAATGCAACAATTTCGGAACAAAAAATGATTGATATACACGAAAGTTGTATGAACAGGAGGCACGGCGATCGAACTCATCAGATCAGAAAGAGACAAAGATACGATTTTATTGCCTGCAGTACTTCCATCAGAAAGAGACATGCGGACCAATCAAACATCACACGTGGCTTCTTCTTTTTTGTCTTTTAGTTGAAGCTCTGTCAACATCGACACCACTGATCCAAATTTAAATCAAACACATTTCGTTTTAGCTTGTAATTAACAAGATCATATATATAATCCCGGTGAGCTTAGCTCACTTGGTGGGAATATTGCATATTATATGTAGGAGTTGGGGTTCGAAACAAGATCATATATAATCCTCTAGCCATTAGACTATTTAACCAAAAAAAAAACCAAGATCATATATATTATATTTGTCAAAAAAAAAAAAAAAGATCACATTTATATTTATGTTTTGGTAAAAAGAGATTTTTTTTTTGGATCAAGTAAAAACTGCAATAAAATTTCAGGAGCTGCCTCAACCGCTTACAAAGTTAGTCCGTAATAGTTCTAGAATAAGGTAACCCCTGCACTATCTCTAAAAAGAAAAGATGTAATAAAAGAGGGTGGTGTGTCCCACCACTGAGAGGACATTGGAGCTAGCCCTTGACCATTCTTGGCCATGGCATCAGCAGCCAGATTGCCTTCTCTAAGTATGTGAGAAAATCTGCTCCTGATGCTACGCCAAAAAATCATGCAATTCTGCCATCTGTTGCGCATTCTCCAAGGAATTCCCACCTGATCCGACAAAGCCTTACACACAATTAAAGAATCTGTTTCCAACCAAATATCAACTAAGCACATCTCAGAAGCTTTCTCAATGGCAGTCATGCATGCACAAAACTCAGCTTCAAGAGCAGTAGCAAAGCCTATATTTTGAGAAAAACCACCAAGAAAGAGAGAAGCACTCCTGTAAACAATCCCAATAGAGCCACAAGGATGAGACCCAACATAGGAACCATCACAGTTAATCTTAACACAACCCAAAGGGGGACGCATCCAGTGAACATCCTGAACAGGTACAACTCTGCCTAATTTGAAAGGAATCCCAAATAATTGTGATAATTTGAAGTCAGTCATGGAGGTTGAACCTTGAGCAATAACAAGCTTGAAACTAAGAGCTACTTCCGAGATAATGTTGTGAGTAAGAGAAAGCATACTTTTGTTTTGGTTATTGAAGTATCTAGAATTACGTTCCATCCATATAGCCCAAATAATATGCATAATAGCAGAAGCTAAAACCTGCTGCACCATTTTGCTTCCCTTTCCTTTGACACTTAACAGTAAATTGAGGCAATTAGACAAATCAATAACCTATTCAGAGCCCTTGCTGAGCCAATCCCATAAGGATGAAGTAATAGGACAGTGGAATAATAAATGAGTAGAAGATTCATAGGCATCCCTACAAAAGCAACATATAGAAACAATTGTACATCCTCTAGTCCTAAGATTGTCATCAGTGGGGATTTTATTGTGTAACAGTCTCCATACAATAAAAGCTCTGGAAGGAGGTATAAAAGAATTCCAAATAATTTTGTGCTAGTTATTTTTCTGTCCAGACCCAGCTAGGAAAGCATAAGAGAGCTTATTAGTGAGATCACCATCAATAGCAGAAGTCCAGTTCAGCTTATCCGGTGTGTCCTCCAAGGGAAGAGTAAGTTTCTTAATTTTGTCAGCTAACTGATTGTCTTTAGCAGCGAAGTAAGGTGGAATATTCCAACATCCCTCCACTATGTAGTCAGCAACCTTCATAGTCAGCTGTCTAGAGACATGATCAGGGACCCTCCAATCATCAGCTATAACTCTGTCCAGCCATTTATCTTTCCAGAAAAACACAGATTAACCATTGCCAATGGACCAAGTGGCATGTTCAAATATATGGACAAGAAATGGCTTCATTCCCAACCAGATAGATGAAGAAAAGTGATAGTTTTTAGCCTTACCTTGATTGAGAAATCTAACCCTGCACAACTGAGCCCAAGGCTCATTGGAAGTGAGCAGTTTCCATGCTAAATGCAGGAGAGAAGCTTGATTCATCAGATACGGATCTTTGACAGCAAGGCCTCCTTCATTTCTAGGCTTGCAGACCTCCTTCCAAGACACAGTGCAAATCTTCCTATAGGATACATCTCCACTCCATATAAAGTTTCTAATAAGTTTTGAGAGCTCATTCAAAAGACTTTTTGGCCACTTGTAAACATGGAAAGTGTAGACCAACATGCTTATTGCATAATGAAGAGTACACAGCAGATATTACATAGTACTCTAGCTTAGCTGTAACTTGAAGTAGTTAGTTATTCTCTAGAATACACTTACATTACCTTATCCTGTTACTTCAATATTTGTATATATACCTTATGTAACAATAATTCCAGTAATGAGAATTCAGTTTTACTATTCTACTGTTTTTCATATTATGGTATCAGAGCCTTCTCCCATGGGGGAAAGGTAGTTACGATCCTCAACGGCCTCTAACCGTTTTTCTCCGCTGTGCTTTCTTCTCCGATCACCTTCGTTGATCGTTTCTCTGCTTGATTCTTGGTGCTAGATCCTTTCTTCTGCACTTTGAACTCTGTTTTTCTGGTTCGATTGAATTCATGTTCAATCTCAATTTTCTTCTCGTTCTTTCTTCTTGATTCTTCTTGTTTGTTGTGATTGATTCATTCAATCTCAATTTTCTTCTCGTTCTTTCTTCTTGTTGTGATTGATTCAATAGTTCTTTACTGTGATTTCAATCCTCTCCTCTTTTTTTGATTCCTTGAATTTCTTCATCTTTTTCGCAATTTTTCACCATTTTCATGGCTCCTCGTAACAATTCTCCTGATACTGAATCAGTTTTCTTTGTTCATCCAAGTGAAGGTCCTAATTCACTTTCTATTACTCCTAAGCTTACTGGTTCTAATTATATTGCATGGAATCGTACGGTTCAACGTTCATTGGGAACGAAGAACAAATTAGGGTTTATAAATGGTGTTATTCCAATTCCGGATGCTGATGATTTGAATCGCGCGGCTTGGGAACGATGCAACCATTTGGTACAATCTTGGCTCATTAATTCAGTTTCTGATTCAATTGCTCAAACTATCGTATTCTATGATACTGCTTTTGAAGTTTGGCATGATTTGCAAGAAAGATTTTCTAAAGTTGATCGCATTCGCATTGCCAATCTTCGTTCCACCATTAACAACCTCAAGCAAGGTTCTAAGTCTGTGTTAGACTATTTTACTGAAATGAAGGCTCTCTGGGAAGAGTTAGCTTCTCACAGACCTATCCCTAATTGTTCTTGCATTCATCCTTGTCGTTGTGAAGCTTCAAAGGTTGCTAAAATTCATAGAAATGAGGACCAAATTATGCAGTTTCTCACCGGTCTCAATGATCAATTTTCCATTGTAAGGACACAAGTGTTACTTCTTGATCCTCTTCCTTCATTGAACAAAGTGTATTCACTGGTTGTTCAAGAAGAGAGCAATAATGCTTCTCTTTCCTCTTTGAGCGTATCTGATGATTCCTCTATTCAAATCAATGCTTCTGATGTCAGAAAATTTCAAGGTCGTGGCAAGAATCCATCACAACCTAAACCTACTAGATTATGCACTTTCAGTAACAGAACTAATCACACTGTGGATTTCTGTTATTTGAAGCATGGTTATCCAAATGTTAACAAAGCTCAACCTAGAGTTAATGCTGTTACTCATGAGGATGTTGATGCTGGTACCTCCTCCTCTATTGGTCAAGGTTCATCTACAAGTTCCAATGCTGGTTTTTCTCAAGAACAATTGGTTCAACTTGCATCATTGTTACAACAAGCAAACTTGGTTGTTCCTGCATCATCATCCTCCCAAGCTTCTTCTAATCACATTTCAGCTAACCCCTTGATATCCACTACCATCTCTGCACCTGAGTCATCTTCAGCAGGTATAATACCTAAACCCTCTTATTGGTTACTTGACTCAGGCGCTAATGAACATATTTCATGCAATCTCTCTTTTTTTAGTTCATTCTATAGAATTCCACCTGTTTATGTTTCCTTACCAAACAAAACTTGTGTTCTTGTTCAATATGCTGGTACTGTCTCTTTCACTTCCAATTTTTATCTCAGTCATGTTTTATATTCACCAGCTTTTACTCATAATCTCATTTCTGTTGCTAAGCTGTGTGAATCATTGTCATACTCTTTACACTTCACTTCTGCTCATTGCATCATACAGGACACAATGTCTTTGAAGATGATTGGTTTGGCTAAGCAACTGGATGGCTTATACAAATACACTCCATCTTCCTGCTCTTCAAATTCTGTTTTTAGTAGTGTTTCCCATAAATCTTGTAATGTTGTTGCAACTATTTCGTGTAATTCTAGCAGTAGCATTCCTTCCAATGCCTTATGGCACTTTAGACTTGGCCATCTGTCTCATC
This sequence comes from Medicago truncatula, assembly GCF_003473485.1. NCBI lineage: Eukaryota > Viridiplantae > Streptophyta > Magnoliopsida > Fabales > Fabaceae > Medicago > Medicago truncatula. Next base: position 56,481,805 of record NC_053042.1, read on the forward strand.
AAAGACTTCATTCTATGTCTCTCTTGTATCCCAACATTATCAGTAGCAATAATAAAGATGTTTGTGATTTGTGCCATTTTGCTAAACATAAACATTTACCTTTCAATTCAAGTATTTCTCATGCTTCTACCAATTTTGAATTACTTCATCTTGATATTTGGGGTCCATTATCTATTGCATCTGTACATGGTCACAGATACTTTCTTACTATTGTAGATGATCATAGCAGATTTCTTTGGGTGATTTTACTTAAATCCAAAGCAGAAGTTTCTACACATGTCATCAATTTCATCACTATGATTCAAACACAATTTCACATTACCCCTAAGTTCATTAGAACTGATAATGGACCTGAGTTTATGCTTTCCACATTTTATGCTTCACATGGTATAATTCATCAAAAATCTTGTGTTGAAACTCCCCAACAAAATGGTAGAGTAGAAAGGAAACACCAACATATTCTCAATGTAGGTAGAGCTTTATTATTTCAATCCAAACTCCCACCTTCTTTTTGGTCATATGCTATTCTTCATGCTGTGTTCCTAATCAACAGAGTTCCTACTCCTATTCTTCATAATCAGTCACCTTATTTTGTCTTACATCACCAGTTACCTGCTCTCAATTTGTTTAAAGTGTTTGGTTGCTTGTGTTATGCTTCTACTCTTCAATCTCACAGAACAAAATTGCAACCTAGAGCTCGTAAATCTATTTTTTTAGGTTACAAATCAGGTTTTAAAGGTTTTACTCTATATGATATTCAATCTAGAGAGATATTTGTCTCTAGACATGTCACTTTTCATGAAACTTTTCTTCCTTACCCTCATACATCTCTCTCTACCACTCCTAATTGGGAATACTTCTCCTCATCCAATTTTTCTGATGTTTCCAATCAACCTACTCCTATTAATTCACCTGCCATAATAGATGACATTTTACCTCCTTCACCTCCTATTAACCCTCCCCCACCACCTCCCATACCTGTTGTTTCCCCTGCTTCCAGAACTTCCACCAGACAAACCACTACTCCTTCTTACTTACAAGATTATGTTTGTAATAATATTCATACTTCCCCTTATCCTATAAATAATTACATTTCACATCACAACTTATCTAACAATTACTCTTCTTTTGTTATGTCTCTTCACACCACCACTGAGCCAAAATCATATGCTGAAGCAAGCAAGCATGATTGTTGGAAACAAGCCATGCAAGTTGAACTGCAAGCTCTTGAGAAAACTGGTACCTGGCAACTTGTTGATTTACCATCCAATATCAAACCCATTGGATGTAGATGGATTTATAAAGTTAAATATCATGCTGATGGTTCCATTGAAAGACACAAAGCCAGATTAGTTGCAAAGGGTTACAATCAGATTGAGGGACTTGATTATTTTGATACTTACTCTCCTGTTGCTAAACTTACTACAATCAGGCTTGTCATTGCTCTCTCTTCTATACACAATTGGCATTTACATCAACTTGATGTAAACAATGCTTTTCTTCATGGAGATTTACAAGAAGATGTTTATATGCTCATCCCTCCTGGCATCAAATCTAATAAACCCAATCAAGTTTGCAAGCTCCAAAAATCTCTTTATGGCTTGAAACAAGCTAGTAGGAAGTGGTATGAAAAATTAACATCTGTGCTTTCTCATCATCACTATATTCAGGCTTCTTCTGATCATTCACTCTTTGTTAAGAAGACATCTTCTTCATTCACTATTCTTTTAGTATATGTGGATGATATTATAATAGCTGGTGATTCCCTTACTGAGTTTACTTACATCAAGTCTGTTTTGGATGCTTCATTTAAAATCAAAGACTTAGGCCAGCTTAAATATTTTCTTGGTATTGAAGTTGCTCACTCCAAGCTTGGAATTTCTTTATGTCAGAGAAAATACTGCCTTGATTTACTTGCAGATTCAGGCACTATAGATTCCAAACCTGTTTCTACTCCCTCTGATTCTTCTATTAAGCTTCATCAAGATTCTAGTCCTTCATATGCTGACATACCATCCTATAGAAGACTAGTAGGCAGGTTACTTTACCTCAATACCACTAGGCCTGATATCACTTTCATAACACAACAACTTAGCCAGTTTTTATCTCAACCTACACAAGCACATCATACAGCTGCTTTAAGGGTTCTTAGGTATCTCAAAGGGTGTCCAGGCAGAGGCTTGTTTTTTCCCAGAAATTCTTCTATCAATTTACAAGGGTTTTCTGATGCAGATTGGGCAGGTTGTCTTGACACCAGAAGATCTATTTCTGGCCAGTGCTTTTTCTTAGGCAATTCTCTTATTTCATGGAGAACAAAGAAACAAATCACTGTATCTAGGTCTTCATCTGAAGCTGAGTATAGGGCTTTAGCATCTGCCACATGTGAACTCCAATGGATTCTATACCTGCTTCAGGACATCCACATTTCTTGCCCTAAACTACCTGTTCTTTACTGTGATAATCAAAGTGCCCTCCATATAGCTGCTAATCCGGTCTTTCATGAACGCACCAAACATTTGGAAATTGATTGCCATATAGTCAGAGAAAAGGTACAAGCAGGCATCCTCAAATTGCTCCCAGTTTCATCTCAAGATCAAGTAGCTGATTTTTTTACTAAAGCTTTGCTTCCTAAACCTTTCAACATTCTTTTATCCAAGATGGGATTGATAAACATTTACCAACCTCCATCTTGTGGGGGGCTATTGCATAATGAAGAGTACACAGCAGATATTACATAGTACTCTAGCTTAGCTGTAACTTGAAGTAGTTAGTTATTCTCTAGAATACACTTACATTACCTTATCCTGTTACTTCAATATTTGTATATATACCTTATGTAACAATAATTCCAGTAATGAGAATTCAGTTTTACTATTCTACTGTTTTTCATATTAATGCTACTTATAACAGAATTAACAAGTTGAACCCTTCCAATTATAGACAATAACTTGCCTTTCCAAGCTCCTAATTTGGCTTTAATTCTGTTAAATATAGGTTTTAGATATATAGTTTTAGGCCTTCCCTTGAAAAGAGGAACTCCCAGACAAAAGGAAGACTTCCATAGCAGAAACCAGTGACAGAAGCAATGGCTGCTTGTCTGGACAGGGATAAAGAGCTGCTATAAAACTTACTTTTCCCATTGTTGATTATCTGACCCGAGTAGTCATCATAATCAGAGAACAGTTTCATGATATTTCTTATATTGGACAGAGTACCTTTGCAGAATATAAGGATATCATCTGCATATAAGCAGTGACTAGGCACTTTTAGACCTCTGGAAGCCTGTATTTGAGAAAGCCTCCCCTCTTCCACCATAATATGAAGGCCTTTACTAATAACCTCTTCTGCAAGGCAAAAAAGAAGGGGAGAGAGTGGATCTCCCTGCCTAACTCCTCTGGTGCAGCTAAAAAACCCAACAGATTTTCCATTAATACTCATAGAGAGCTTAGCTGAATGGAGAATGGTATGAATCCACCTACAAAAACAGTGATTAAACCCAAAACATCTGAGAACATGGAGCAAGAAGTCCCAATACAAAGTATCAAAGACTTTCCTAATATCAATTTTCAGAGCAATGCTACCACCAAAAAGATTTTTTGTGCAGCAAGTTGACAGCTTCAGAGGCAGTCACAATGCAATCTTGAATGTGTCTTCCAAGGATGAAGCCCCTTTGGTACTCAGATATGATCAAAGAAGCTATAGAGCCCAACCTATCAGCCAAGATCTTAGTGATAATCTTGAATTGGAAGTTAGCCAAGGCAATTGGTCTGAAATTGTCAAGTTTGTCAGCTTGAGGAACTTTAGGGATCAAAATGAGGAGATTAGAATTTAAATTAGGCATTATGTGATTATTGGTGAAGAAAAACTGGGTGGATTTTATCACATCATTGCCCACAATATGCCAGAAAGTATGATAGAAGTGACATGGATACCCATATGGGCCAGGGGCAGAATCTCCATCAAGAGAGAAAACGACATTTTTGATCTCCTCAGTCTTAGGGATGGATGTGAGCATATCATTGTGTTGATCAGTAACAATAGTGGGGATCACCTGATCAGGGAGATCATTGTGATTATAGGTAGTGTCAGATGTAAAGATGTTTGTAAAATACTCCAAAACATGAGATTTTATGTCAGCAGTCTCAGTGAGCACATCATCACCTTTCTTAAGCAAACTGATATTACTTTGGGACTCTCTAATTTTGGCAGCGCGATGGAAGAAAGCAGTATTCCTATCCCTCTATAATTTTTCCCTCCAGAAATTATTAGCTAAATGTAAAGCTTCTGTGTAGTTGGATAGGCAAGAAAGCTCCTCTGCAGCCCGCTCTTAACTCATGCCCAATTGATCTATTATTAATTGGATATTCTCCATAGACTTGTGAGTAACAACAATTCTTTGATGTAAGTCACCAACAACTTCTTTATTCCAGTTCCTCAGACTAACTTTGAGAGTTTTCAGTTTATAATTGAGAATGTGCATGGGGGTACCAGAAATAGGACAACACCAGTGATCAGAAATGATTTTCTCACAGCTATCAAAAGAGGACCAGGTTTTGAAGAACTTGAATCTTGGAACCATATCAACAGGAGGGTGCTTGTGCATAGTGATAAGCAAAGGGAAATGATCTGAATGATATCTAGCAAGAGTATTGCAACTTACAGAACTCCAAGTGTCAAGCCAAGCATCATTAATTACACAAAGCTCTATCCAATCTTTGTGCTATAAAAGCCCTGCCAGCTCTATTGTTTGACCAAGTATAAAGAACTCCATTGGTATCAAGGTGCAGGAGAGAATTAACAGTGGACCATTGCTGAAAGTCAGAACAAGCTATATTTAGAGGTAGCTTCCCTCCAATCTTTTCATGAGCCCCAAGGATGGCATTGAAATCCCCAACCAGTAGGGTCCCTGATGGTTGGAAATCATAGATGTTATAGCTGACCACAAATCCCTTCTCTGAGTGTAGAAGGTAGAAGCATAAACCACAGCCAAAAAAAATAATAGAATCATCATATGTACAGGAAAAAATAATGCATTGAGAAGTATAGTAACTTTGTAAGAAGAGTTCCATATACACCAGATATTAGGCAGAGAAAGATGCCTATTATTAACTACATATGTATCCAGTTTGTGTCTTTTCCAATACCATATAGGAATGGAGGTAAAATCTATCATAGGCTCAGCCAAAAACAGAAAACTAGGCTTATGAGTTTGAATTATCTTATTCAGGTGAAGTTGTGTTTCCATGTTGCCAATTCCCCTTATGTTCCAGTAAATGCACTTCATGAGGGGATACCAGGTGTGAAATTCTTTTTGGATCTTGTAGGAATATTGATGGAATTGTTCCCTGCAGCAGTTTTCTTGTTTTAGAGATCATATTGTATAGTGATTAACAATTATTTAATTAAGGTTATTTATTTAAACGCAAGGAGACCGGAACTTTTTTTTTAGATAAAATTTTTATCTGCATTTGTAGTTTTGCGTTTCAATAATTTAAAAGAGTTTGTCAAAAAAAAAAAAAATATTAAACGCAAGGAACTTTTTTTTTTTTTTTTTTTTTTTTTAAGATAACGCGTGGAATTGTTAAGCTTTAGCATTTATGTATGTATAACATTTTCAGGCAAGCCAATATGCATAAATATAGCAAGTACTATGCATAAAGAGAATACATAAATTTATGTTGTCTTTTTGGTAATTTACTCTTTCATCATAAATTATAAGCACGGATCGAGTATTGAAAAGGAACAATTTTTGAGCTGTTAAGCCAAAAATAGCAAGCAAGGCGCGAGAGAGATTTACCAACTAACAGCGCAGCCATTTTGAATGTGAAGCCTCAAATCACTATTATGGTTCTAGGAAATTAATTTAAATCGAACTATCTAGACAGAGAGATATTACCACTTAACTAATTAACTCTCTCTCAATCGCCTTCTATCTCTAGTTAATTTCTCTTCTCTTGCTCAAATTCAAGTTGAAAGAAAGCCATGTAGAACAATCAACTCCTTTCACTACGTGAATGAATTAATATTATTATTAATTTGTTTGGTTATTTATCCACCTCCATATATATATATATATATAATATATGCATTCATGTGTGGATCATTCACTATATGAAGCTTCTCTATGCTCACTGTGGTGAGCCAGAGGCGGAGAGTGGTCCATCCATGCTTCAAGTCTTTAATATTTTTTGTGTTTAGTATACAGTTATAAATAAATTTGTTTATATAGACCAAATATATTTATATGAAGAAACAACCTAACTTTGTGTTTAATAACTCTGAGATTTATAAATTTGTGTTTAGTAAAGTTATAAATAAATCTATTTATATAAAATAAAAAAAATAAAAAAACCTAAATTTACATTTTTAAGACAATAAAATTAGAAATAAAAAAGTGATGCTACAGGAAATCCAATTAACACAATTCCTTTTCCTGCTTCATAGCAGCTAAACAATAACAATAATGTTATTTGGTATGAACAAACCTCAATGAGCGGGTTTAAAGGGAGAAGCTGTGTTATATTACCTCATCATGAAATACGCCAAACAATATGTGTTATATTATTAAAGGGAGAAGCTGTGTGTAATTCGGTCCTTATTGGAGATCACATAAGGCGTAAGTGATATCCGATAAGAACCAATCACATTTAACATGCATCATCATTTTGTGAAGATGCTTTTCGCGACAACGGGCATTTTCAAACAAAAAATGACAAAAGGTTCATAAAAATGTCAGCATATAACCAAATAAATTCTCACTTGCCACACAAAGTAGTAAAATGCCCATGTTCTTGACGGAGCTCGTATATTAGTGCTTGCATTACGCTGGTTTATAATTTTTGCATTTATCATCGTAAATTTTTTAAAGTGCCATATTAGATGTATCAGCTAGAGAAGGAGAGGAGGTTAATTGAATATTTGTGACTTTTCTTTTCCTCTTTGGGTACTATAAAGGAGTTAATTTAGCTAGATAAAGGCAATAATAAGCTAGAAATCAATCATCTGTATTATTCTACACTACGTTGCAAAATACAAAATCTGCTTGTGTAGATGAGATAACATATTGCCACAAGAAAAAGAGGGAGTTATGAAAAAAAGATTGTCTTCACTCTTCAAGCATTGGTTGTGGTTGGTTCCAAAAGTGGCTTTCTTAGCTCCTTGATCAGTTAGTTATAGATGAAGTGACATCCGTCGTAGCCTGTTGAGAAGCAAAAGGTAGCAATTATGAGTTTGTTACTTTGGCATAAAATGAACCAAACAAGTTTACTAAATTAAATTACTCACTAGGGTCAACTGAAACTAATACGGCTGTCCCTCCAAACTCGCAAGTGCCACCAGAAGCTTTCGTCCTTTGCCAGTAACTATTGAAGGCATAGGAAGCATGTGCAAATACACTGTCGGGCTGAAAGCAAGGCCCGTTCGGCTGAATCGAACTGCAGTCTGCTCCTGACCAACAGGCATAATTCATGGCCTCTTCGATGATTGGATCTGGAACTGATGCCTTAGCTACACACCACAAGCTGGCCTGTGGGGCGGTGTTGGACCGTGGCGGCACACTTGGTGGGGGGTAGACTACGGGTGGCTGATATACAGTTGGGCTTGGGATAGTACCTCCACTAGGGGATTGAAAAGTACTTGGTGGGCTGGGGATACTGCCACTGCCACCAGTAGGGGAAGGTATGAATGGTGGTGTTGGCTCGTAGTATGGTGGAGCGGGCTCAAAATAAGGTGGGCTCATCGATGGCCCGGGTGGACCTGGAAAAATGATGGGGGGATTCAGTATAGGCTCTGGTGAGCCTGGTATGTTACTGGGTGGGCTTGGAACAATTTCAGGTGTTGGTGTTGGAAAGTTATCTGGTGGGCTTGGAACAATTTCAGGTGTTGGTGTTGGAAAGTTTTCCGGTGGGCTAGGAGTTACGGTTGTGGGGCCTGGAGGTGGGCTTTGGGATGGAAGATCAGGTGAGGTGTAAGGAGGTGATGGTTGGGTAGGTTGTGAGCTTGTGGGTGTTGGAATAGTGGTAGAAGGAGTACTGCTACTTGGTGGTGGGTATACACAATATGGAGGGCTTTTTCCTGGAGCTAGTGATTCATAAGGAGGCAAAGATAATGGAGAGCTAATACCATAGGGTTGTGCATTTGATGAATATATAGATGGATCAAAATCAAAATGCTTCATTATTTTCAACTTCTTTGGGTTCTTGTTGATTACAATTCTTCTGTGTTTAGGGGCTTTCAACAGCCTTATTGATCTATTTGCATCTGCAAAGTGGAAAGTAAGAGGCTTTTGAGTTCTGAACTCACTATCGTATCAAATTTATTTGATCTCAATAACATAATGCAGTTGCAACTATATTTTGGTGCCCTTTGTTGCTTGGCTATGACTTATTAGACATAAAAATATGACATGCAAACAACTTCCATATATAACCTATCTATGCAAGATCATAGATTCATGGATAATTACTTTTAGCTAGAAATTAAAAAGTTGGGGTAACACGGTTAGTACAACTCTCCTTTTTAATTTAGAAAAATTGATTGATAAGAAAAAATGCATGTGGGATGAACCGATTTACCCGGCTTGGCTTACCACAATGAGTGAGAGAAATAGTAGCTAAAGTCAGGCAGAAAAGAAGCATCCTTGCACTCCTTCTTCCTTTGCTTGTTGCCATGATCCAGTTGCAATTTCTGTTGGTGCAATGCCACCAGATGCAGAGGCTTCTGGTTGTGCTTTTGCTTCACTTTTGCACTCTAATTTCAGTGCACTGAAAGACCTAAAGGTAGAACAATGTGAGGTTTTATACACAAGCAATTTGGTAACCCCTAGAATCGTCAAGAGTAAAGGAAGAAGAGTAGACAAGTGGTCCTGTTTGGGATAAAGATTGATTCTTTGGGGAAGAGTAGACAAGCGGTTCTGTTCGGGATAAAGATTGATTCTTTGGGTGAAAAATTCGATGCACTACTAGTACTATCTTTGGTTGGAGAAGTATTGTATGTATGAAGGAATGCTAAAAGTGCAATCATAAATGTGTATTTTATGGGTATTAGTGCACCGTTTAAACAAATATCCTTTTGTGCTTGCATGAGCTCATTTCATGGTGGTATATATGCTTACTTCAACCTTTGGAAAAGTTGAAAGTCTGGTTTTTCAAGGCCCCCTTTTTTTTTGCTTGCTTTCTACTCAAAGTTCGCTTGATCTCCTTTTCCTCATGGAAAGACTAGCACTTCCCCTTCTTGTGGCGTGAGAAAGAGGGATTAGTCACAGTAGATACAAATAAATATATCGGTGTCATAAATCTCAAATAGAATACATGCATAGAAGTTCTCTCATGGTTAAGAAGAAAAAGAAGAGAACTAAAAATTAAAAAAATGAACAATTGTAACATAACTTTATATAAAGTGCATCCAATTGTGTCTAACTGGAGATCATTCTTCCAGTATCGTTTTCCAACTCATCTATACTAGTACAATACAAATAAATACACACTATTTTTTGTTTTGTTTAATTCCTAGTTTCTGAATCTTCAACTTTGTAAATCCTTCTCTCCTATTTCTGCTGCTATTTGGAATACGCCTACCTAAGCAGACAACTCATGAGGAACAAGAAAGCATGCATACACCTGGTCGATATGCCCATGCTGGGGGTAAGCGAGCATACTTTTCCATTCCTGGCTGCTCATCAAAAGGATGTTCCACTAATTTAAGTAACCTACGAACTTCTCCAAAATCACCGATTTCTGCAGCATCAATTGCAGTCTGGCAAAGATAGTTCCTGAGAATATATTTAGGATTTACCATATTCATGGAGGTCTTCCTCTGATCATCAGAAATGCCACTTGTAGAGAGCTGCAAAAACCCAAAGCAATGATAGAGATGTCAAAAGCACAGGCCATCTTGGTCACAATTGATTTAATCACACATAAAGTATCACTGCAACTTATGCATCAAGAGTGTCAATATCTTATCAAATCAACAATTTGTGAAAAGAAAAAAAGTACAGACACCAATTATATCACATGGATAAGCAAAATTTCAAAAGGTATCCAAATGACCAATCCATGACACTACTTGGAAAGACCAGTAATATTCAAATCCTTCAGCAAGTTAAACTATGAGTACTTGCTCATCTATAATCTGAATAGAAATGTGCCAATGATAGTATGCATCTTCAAAACTGCTTGTTAAATAAAGATAAATGAACCAAAAACTTTACAAGCATTGATCCAAGATTATGCCACTCGAAAATTAAGAATTATTTTCTACAAGTGCCTTGGACGACTAAAGAAAAACACAAACTATTATACCTCGTGTATATAGGTTTTCAACCAACTTGTCCACGCTTCTTTACGCTCTTGACCAATATCTAATAGCACTGACTTTAATGGCACTAACAATTCATCATCTGGAATGCTTGTGTCCGCTTTAATATTTGAGAGTGTGCGAAAGAAGTTTGTATAATCAACTTTGTCAACAGCCATATTAGTAAGAAGTTTACCAATCAGCTGTTTATTATACTTAGGGAGGCCAAGCTTTTTGGTCATTATATCTTGATAATCATCCATAAATTTTGTTCCATATCTGAAACAGACCAACCATAAGGTAAATTTTTCTCCTATAAAGAGGAGTGGGTGAAGGCTATTAGAAATGGTAATATTACCTTTCCAAAGCATAGTTAGCCTCTTTGTCATTTATCAAATGAGCAGCTGACAGTGTTGTTGTAAACTGTGCAAGATTCCACAAACCAATGTCAGGCTGGTTTGCAAAACAGTATCTTCTACCTGGAAGGTCTGTGGTATTTGGGGTAAATTTAGGATCAAAAGCATCCAAAAACCCAAATGGACCATAATCAATAGTAAGACCCAAAATGCTCATGTTATCCGTGTTCATCACACCATGAGTGAAACCAACCCCCTGCCATCTAGCAATCATGGAAGCAGTACGCTCAGCAATCTCTACCGCCCATGCTGATATAGAATACCATTAAAAAGAACAAAGGATTTATAGTCAGTATTGTAGTTATTTTGAAATAAAATTCATAAAAGCAACTGAATAACCCATAAAATAAAGATAACATAATAAAGTCACTAGTAAAAAAATAAATGGTTGCATAGCTTCCATTGTGTAAGTTATAATCGAGAGGTTGAGTGTACTCTAGCAACTGTAACTACATAAGACAGAGCTTGGTATTTTTGAAGTGGTTGTACATGTTGGCAAATACATCATCCTTACTGCCACACTCTGTTGTCAATGCGGAAATGTGGCGCGGCCAACCCAAAAATTGGCGCGGGAGCACGGCGCGTAGTGAGTGCTGTTTCGGCGGTGCGGCCCAAAATAAATTTAATACTAAAATACTCACGCTATTAAAAAAAAATACTAAATACCTTAAACATTACAAAATTCATGAAAAATACTAAAATACCTTATATTACAACTATTATTTTATTACTCAAGTAGTGGTCTGTTATTTTTTATAACCATTATTGATTTATTATTAATAAATAATACTATTTTTATTTAAAGATGTTACTATTGTTTTTTTTATTTATATATATAAAAAAAAAAAAAAAAAAAAAAAAAAAAAAATCTATTGGTTTTTTCCTTAAATAAAAGGTCAAGAGGCCGTGCAGGGAAAGTAATAAAACAAAACATTTTTTTTAAGCCCATTATATTTGGGTTTAAATTTGGCCGGCCCACACAAGTCTTCACTAACAAATAAACCCTAGACCTAATTCTGTGCATGCAGCCGCCGCAAAAACAAACAATTTTCTTCTTTCATTCACTTCTCCTTCTCAATTTTTTCATAGTGCAATCAAAGATTCTTTCATGTCTTCTCATTCTTCTTTCATTTCTTCTCATTCTTGTTCTCTTGACCGTGGATCAAGGGTACAATTTGACCCGCGTTAAATCAGATCCAGCTGCTCCAATTGTACGATTTTGACCTTGAAAAAAAGGTTTTAAGTGAATATCAGCCGCTTTGACCCAATTTTAACCGCTCCGCTCCACCGAATATCGGCCGCTTCACCCGCTTTCTCCAAACGCTCCGCCTTGTAGCGCTGCGTCGCATTTTGTCATTTTTGGCTGCGCCACGATAGCACCGGTAGCGGCCGCTATTGACAACAGAGCTGCCACATTACAAAATCTTGCACAATACAGATCCTCATTCACTACTTTCAAAAAGTGCTGGAAAGCAATTTATAGAAAGAACTAACTGGACCATATAGGCCTACTTGACCAAGCCCAACATCCTGCCACCAAACCAACCCTATTGCTTGGACCCCATCCAGGTTACCCATATCCAAGACTAAGAATAACTGGCCTGGCTAACTTAATTGACTGGACCTAATGCAGAGATACACTTGGACAACTGTCAAAATAAGATGGACTTGGTGTATAAAGAAATTTCTCTTCCTGACCATGACAGAGATGATTCTGGGTGTTATCTGCACTACCATGCAACAAGGGGAACAATGTCACCCCAACTCTTCATATATATAAAGGTAAGATGTTCACTCAATAGTCTAAAGTAAACACACTGATTTCTCAGTCTCCCTGTTTTGGGCGTTGTTTCCCTTATGGAGCCTTCATAGTCTTGGGCAGGAAAAGTAACTGAATGTTGTGGTTCATAACGTAGATAACAGCATCATCTTGTTGAAAATAAAAAAAAAATTGTTGTCTGAGTTTTAAAGGAGCCAAATGACCCTTCTCTACGACACGTGAATATAAATGATCTAGAAGATATAACAAGACAAAAGCTCAAAAAAAAAAATATTACTAAAGAAAAATGAAGTTTATTTTCTTTTTTCTAGATGTTCAAGTAAACCAAACACTGAAACAGAAGGTGCACATTATCATTATTCCCAGTCAACCCAAGTTGGAAGCTGTATAGCCTCACAACACTAATGACAAAAACAGGAGGCCGTGAAGCCCCAGAAGTAGATTACCAAAGAATTAAGCAGAAAATAACAGCCATACCTGCACACGGTAGGTTTATACAAAATTCAATATCATATCATAGTATGATGAAGGCAGCAGTCTAATCCAGAAAACATAAACTTGACCACTCCAAGATAAAAAAGTTTCACTAGTTTGTGTGTTGGGTTAGACTGTAGCATGTTATTTTTTATTTTGTTTTTTTGCAAATGCAAAGAGAAATTCAATAACCACATCCAAGCACACGGTGTGCAAGGAAGGAAGCAGACAACATAATCTATCTTATTGCCTTACAATTAGAACATTTATGCTTATATGTGGTCAGAATTAGCTTAATTAATGCCATATTTTCCGTCGTACAGTTATGTAACTAATCTCTAAGTAGGTTCACAAAATCAGGTACTACCAGCGTTGTTTTTTTTTTTTTTTTAAATAGCAATCGTGACCGAATGGTGTCACACATTTTGTGTCAATCACCGTAGGCAATTTATGAAAGCATCACCTGCCATTATGGTGCCACAGGTTTCAATCCCACTCTTATATGGCTGAATTGTTTCCCTCTGCCATAAACTGCTAATCCGTGATTCATAACATTGGGTACTAGTACTACCATTGCCTAGGCAAGGGAATTTTAGTCTTGTGAACTTTTTTTCTTAATTTTTGAGTTATATGGGCTCTTATATATGTCTGTAACAGTTGAAATCATAGTTTGGGCATTAAGCTCGGGATTACTTGGTTTCAGCTAGTCGTTTGAATTCATAGTTGAAATCATAGTTTCAGCTAGTCGTTTGAATTCATGTAATCAATTTACACAGAAAATAATGAATGAGGAAATTAGGGCATTAGGTTGACTGATATTTAAGCTGAAGGACCAAATAAGTGAATAACCAATCAAAAGTGTTTATTCAGTTCATGAACTTTAAACTGAGACTGAGCGACAATGTTTAGTGGCTATTTAGTCCTTCAACAAAAAAATTAGGTGAAAAAGTAACCCCTCCTAAAAGAATGAGTTTACCTGCATACTTGTTTGATGTAAGATCCACGACTGAATGATCTTCATCACCCGTGCTGAAAGATAAGCTCTCACTCTTACTCATGTTTTCAATATGAGGAAAGTGGTGTTTAATAGCATAGTCTGCCAAAACACGAACAATCTCCAGGTCCTCATTACTACCTCTGGAGGCATGTAGTTGGTATGACCCAAAACGCAGAAAAGATTGAGCAACTCTACAAACGATTGCACCCTGTTCTTCCTTTGGATTCCCACTGCATATGCGATATTAACAACATATTAAAATAATAAAAAATTAATCTGTGCAAAATACATACACGCTAGACTGTAAACCCAGGGTATCGATCTCCAAATCCATATTTCTATCATATAGAATATACAACTTTTACTTTTTTATTTGTTTTGTGATCTAATGGTTAAGTTCTACTATCATGGAATGTGACACATGGAGTTGAAGAAAGTTTGATATTGAGTATGCTAAGATAGAGAAAAGTTTCTTGGCGTAACATATATAGTATATAATATAGGTGAAAAATGATTCATTAAGAATAGTGTAAGTTGTGAAAAATAGTAGGAAAAGGCGAGTGAGCATACTCGTAGAACATATCTCGAGTAACCAACTTTCCAGTGGTGACAAGAGAAAGAGCACGGGTTGTTGGAATCCCGAGATGATGCATTGCTTCACTGCAAAGGAACTCTCTGACGCTGCTACGTAGCACAGCAAGACCATCGGCAAAGCGACTGTAAGGAGTCTTCCCAGCACCTTTAAGCTGTAGCTCCCACCTTTGAGAGTTAGAATTGAGTATCTCCCCAAGAGTGATTGCTCTACCATCACCCAACTGGCCAGCCCACATACCAAATTGATGTCCACCATAGCATTGAGCATAAGGGAAGGCACCAACAAAAGGTGATGCACCAGAGAAGAAAAGGGGAAAATCAGGTCTTTGAAATCTGAAAGTGAATGAATGAATATAATATAGTTAATAGATTGAAATATGATGATATGATAGTAAGTAAATAATGAGTAAAGAAATGTGAGAAACTAACTCGTTATTATCTAAGTCAAGTAGTTCGGCAACGGATTCAGACCATACAACGAGTTGTGGATCATCTACTGAAACTGATGGTGATACTTTTGTATAGCAAGCATGCAATACCTGCAAATTAAATTAAATTATGAATTAATAAGATTATTTTTATTTGCGAGATGAGATCGCAAAGCAAATCTTGTCGTCGTAAATGACTAACCTCTCTTGGAAAGGGATCGGTTCTTGGATCAGAGGGTAAGTCTCTAACAAAGGAATTATCCCAATTCAGATCTTCAAGTTCGCGTTTCTTCTTCTGAATAAGGCTTTGATTCTTAAATTCTTGAGTTACAGAGTCAAGCAACGGTGCTGACAATCCCTTCTCTGTTGAATCCATCATCATTCTGCAGCATCTAACAGGGTATAAATGGAATTTCCTTATGCCACCGCCGCGTCGGATGAGTGAGTTTGGATACAACGACAACAGACGAGGGAAACAAATACTACTAGTAGTTAATAGTACCATCATCTTTCTCTTCTTTTTAATCAAATCTTCGCTCGGGTGGGTGGGTGGGTCAACACAAACACGTATACTACTTTTTATTTTTATTTTTATTTTTATTTGTTGCATTCCATTTTCATATTTTTCACCACATTCTATTCTGTGGTGTGTGGTGTCACTCTATTTTATTTTTGTTGCTCATAACTCTACACGTAACCTCCTCCTATTCATCTTGTCAAAAATAATCCATAATCAAACTAACTAAAATACTCCAACACTTTTAAATATTATCCCATTCACCGGGGACTTTGAGGTGGTCAGTATCAATGACTTCTTGAGTGCAAAAATGGTCGGTACTCCTCACAGTTTAGTCCCCTATCCTATCATCACTCCAAACACATCTGTCATTATAAATTGAATGAATCAAACAGTGGCGTAAGAATCCTTGTTGCACTAGCCAAATCAAAGTCTATTCTTACAAGGTGCAAATATGTGAGGAACCAAAATTCAATTAAAATTTAAAAGATACTAAAGTGAGAAGGTCTCAATTTCATATGGACCTAAAACAATTAATCCACATTTTTTAAAAACATTTTTTTGTTTTGTTATCATGTTATAAATGTGAACGAAGTTTCCATCGTCGTTAGCAATAACTAACTCCATCAGAGAATATGGAGGAATTTGTGAATCACCAAAAATAAAGGACCAAATTAATGTGTATTTAAAATATATAAAAAAGGCTTAAATATGTTAAAGGTCCCTGTAAGTTCGCTCATTTTTTGTTTTCGTCCCTGTAAGTTTCTTTGTTCTAAAACAAACCCTGTATTTTGCTAACATTTTGGAAAAGGTCCTTGCCTTCAGCTTCCGTCAACAAAAACGTCATGGTGGTTAACGAAGCACACGTGGCAGTTCCTGAGTTGGCAAAGTTGATGAGATGGAATGAGAGATGATAAGTTGTTAAATTACAGGGACTAAAATCAAAAACGTAAATTGACACAAGGATGAAATTAAAAAAACGTTCAATCTTCTTCTTCCTCTCAAATTTCAATCTTCTTCTTCCTCTCAAACTTTCCCCAATCTATCTCATACCTTGCGCCCTTGAACCAAAACCCATATCCTTCAACAA
The DNA here is from genome assembly GCF_003473485.1 of Medicago truncatula. Taxonomy (NCBI): domain Eukaryota; kingdom Viridiplantae; phylum Streptophyta; class Magnoliopsida; order Fabales; family Fabaceae; genus Medicago; species Medicago truncatula. Next base: position 56,498,397 of record NC_053042.1, read on the forward strand.
TTTATTCTAATTCCATCACTCAATCATATTGTGTGTTTTGATTGTAATGTTAAGTTGAAACGTTGTATGCTACTTAAGTTTGATTAGTTTAGTGATGTTTGTTGCAATTGATTGCAAATCCATTCATAAAGTTTGTAGATGATAATAAAGGCAAGAATACATCTTTTTCATCCCTCTTTTTTTCTAGAATTCCTTCTTATTCTTCCAGATCGCTACCAATTACCATACATAAATAGTCAGATCCCCTTTCATCTTTTCTCACTCATATTCAAATTCAAACCCTAATTTCTCAAATTTTCATATGTTGAAAACGGAAGGTTGTGGAAAGGGGCATTTCAACATACACATATTTGAAAATCCAAAAGAAGTGGCACATGGGTTTCTTCCATTTTAGCAGCAAGAGACAAACAAGAAACACAGGAATCTGAGTGATCCATGGCTTATCCTTTTGAAATATCAAACTAGTAACGAATCTATCACATAATCATTTTGTTGGGTGAAATCGTGTATAATCACTCTTATTAATTGTGAAAAAGGTTGTTTCATTGTGACAAAGGGAGAGAAAGCAGAGCCATTTTCAACTATGTAATTTATTAGAGGGTATAAAGTGTAAAGTTTTAGGTTGCATTGTCTCTAACAAGATTGTTTATGTTATGGGTGTTGTTTTCTTACGAGACAGACAGAGTATATCCTGCAGAAAGATATGGATTTGATCAATAATAACATAAATAAGCCCAATAATTTTGTCCCTTTTTGTTTGAATTGTAAACCATATTGTTCAGAAATATTACAAAATTGAACACGAAACATAAGTTTGTATATGGTCATGCACAAACGACGTATAAGACAGCATTGGCAATTGAATACTGGCATTTTTAATTGGTACGGAATATATAGTAACCATTAATTCTGTTCTGGGACCATTACCATTGTTCAATTCAAGCTCACCACAGTCATCAAGATTAGGGGGGACCATAGTGTAACACGCATGGCCGTATCTAAAAACATTTGAAATCACGGACAAATGTTATATTTGCTTAAGACCTATTTTATATAGTTTTTTTTTTTTTTTTTATCATTCCTCAAAAAAATGTATACATCTTTTGTCTAGATTTTATTCTTCCTATCTTTTGAGTTGTATAATTATCAACCAACGTTTTATAATCAATTATTCTAACATTTACCAGGTGACATGAGTAAATTCCTACAAATGAGCCATAAAATATTTTGTAACACCTTTACTCTCAAATGGTATTTCAACTTTTAAAAGCTTCTGGTTAAAAAAAAAAAAGCTTTTATATCCCTTTTTGTAACAAAATAAATGGCATTAATTCAATAAATAATTTAATATTGAGAAATGTTACTTGGACGATATTTGTGTTGTCCAACACGGCATTTATATATGATGTAGATACAATTTCACTTTTTTTATTAGCTTTTTTTTCTTTCTCTTTTCATGAGTCAAATCAATAGTATTTTGTTTTGAAGAGTCAAATCAATATACTCTGACATATTTGTATACAATGTCAAATTTTAGATGTTCAGTCAATGTTCCCGAATATTAAAGGTAAAAAGAGACGGAAATAAGAAAAATTTGTACCATCTTTATTTGTAGAGACCGATATTGACATCTATTTAAAAAAAATATATGATTCATACTAAAAAAAATTACATTAGTGAGAGAAAACTTCATAAAATTTTGTGACAAATGAATCAGAGAGTAACTTCATTTTTTCATCATTAATGTTACTTATTTCAGTATATGTTGACAGCAACTGATCCATGTAATCAACATGATTGATAAGATAATTGAGGTTTGGTTAAATTTTGCAAAGTATGCACATATTTTAGAGTATAAAAAAACATTTTTTGGGTAAATATTATACATATGAAATAATATTCCCCATTGGCTGATATAGATGATTTTGTTTGGTGGTGCCAGGAAGCAATTATATAAGAAGGAAAGGTGCCCTATAACTAAATCAATATAATCATTAGCAGACGAAGTAAATATGGAATATTACGGGGTTGTGGGTTTGGTACTAGCCGTTTTGGTATGGATTTGGTTGGCAATGGTGATGAAACATATAAGAGTGAAACTTGGTCATCAGCTTCCACCTGGACCAAGATGTTGGCCAGTGGTTGGCAACATTTTCCAGCTAGGTTTGTCACCACCACACGAGTCCTTTACAATACTGTCTCGTAGACATGGTCCTATCATGACCCTTTGGCTAGGTTCCATGTGCACCGTAGTTGTCTCTTCCTGTGAAGCAGCCCGTGACATGTTCAAAAACAACGATGCGGCTCTTGCAGGAAGGAAGGTTTATGAGGCCATGAAAGGGAATCATAACCATGGCAGTGAAGGTTCACTCATAACTTCTCAATATGATGCGCACTGGCGCATGCTTAGGCGCTTGAGCACCACTGAGTTCTTTGTGACTAGTCGCTTAGACGCTATGCAAGGTGTGCGTGCAAAATGCATAGACCGCATGGTTCACTTGATAGATGAAGCTGCTGCGGAATCTAGTAATTGTGCCGTTGATGTTGGCAAATTCTTTTTCTTGATGGCTTTTAACCTCATTGGAAACCTTATTTTTTCAAAGGATTTGTTAGACCCTGAAATGGAGAGAGGGGCTAGATTCTATTATCATGCGATTAAGGTTATGAAATATGCTGGGAAACCCAACGTTGCGGATTTCTTCCCCATATTGAAGTGGCTTGACCCTCAAGGTATAAGGAGAAACACACAGTTCCATGTTGAGAGAGCTTTTGAGATAGCAGGATGGTTCATCAAACAAAGGATGGAAAATGATATTGTTGGAAATGGAAACAGTAAAGACTTCTTGGATGTGCTCTTGCAGTTTCGTGGGGATGGTGTCAGCGGGCCCTACAGTTTTACTTCAAGAACTATTAACGTTGTTGTCTTTGTAAGTAGTCAACTTCATATTTGGTATAGAAAAGATATATGCAGGCTAATTTTTCACATCAGTTCTCTTTTTGAATTTGTCTTTTATAAGATAAGATTCGAATTTCAAGTACTTGGAATAAGTGCAAGAGCAAGATTAAAATATTGTAAAAATGGACGTAAAAAAATCCATTTTTAATTGCTTTAGGTATAAGTTGGAACTGGGCATGTTAGAAATTTATGGAAGATGCTTCTAAAGAATGATAACCATCACAAAAAGTTAATTTATGTCAAATCATGGAGAGAATAAACAAAGATTGATAGAGAGAAGAATCATGGCAGTTTGTGACATTGATAGTAATATTATTGTGTTGTAGGAAATGTTCACTGCAGGGACAGACACGACAACAAGCACACTAGAATGGGCGATGGCGGAGCTTCTGCACAACCCAAGAACCCTATCAAAAGTGCAAATGGAACTAAGGAGCAAAATAAGCTCTGATAGGAAAATGGAAGAAAAGGACATAGAGAGTCTTCCATACCTCAAAGCAGTTATCAAGGAGACGTTGAGACTTCACCCACCTCTTCCTTTTTTGGTTCCTCACATGGCCATGGACTCTTGCATGATTGGAGACTACTTCATTCCAAAAGAGACACAAATTTTAGTGAATGTTTGGGCAATTGGGAGGGATCCAAAAGTGTGGGATGCTCCCTTATTGTTCTGGCCAGAAAGGTTTATGCAGCCAAACATGGTAGATTACAAAGGACACCATTTTGAGTATATACCTTTTGGTTCGGGTCGAAGAATGTGCCCGGCATTGCCGCTTGCCTCGCGTGTGCTTCCACTGGCCCTAGGCTCCCTCCTCAACTCCTTTGATTGGATTTTGTCTGATGGTCTTAAGCCAGAGGAAATGGACATGACAGAGGGAATGGGAATAACTTTGAGAAAAGCCGTTCCTTTGAAAGTCATACCTGTACCTTACAAAGGAAGTCCCGTTGCTGCTGCTGCTGCTGCTGTTGCAGGGGAATGAAATGTTGGCATAGAACTGTTAGCTACAAGCAAACAAAAATGTATGAATAATATATGTTTCTATTCGAGACTCTGATCATCGTGCACAGGCGATCCCAAGCTTTCCTATGTGTAGATTTGTTACGCTGAATGTAAATTAGTGTTGAATGATTTATCATTTATGTCTGATTTAAATATTGTTTATTAAAAAGCAGGGCTTGATCAATGTTGTAATGCCATTACCAACCGGAACATAGTGAGTGTAGACTAAATCCTTTCATCAGCTGAAGAGGTGAAGAAATACCAACCAGTAACTACCAACTACATCCCATCATTCACACTAGATTGGCTCTTTTTACGTTTAACAGCACAGAAGTCTTAACATACCAAAAAAAATACATGTAATGTATGGAGTTTATCATTTCTGTTGCTGAGTTCTAACCTTCTGTATCACTTCTTTTTTATCTTAATCTCGGTCAACCAGAGTTGGTAAAATACATATAGAAAATTTACCTAAAGTCCACACAGATCTAAGGAATTCAGCTATAACTAAGAAAATGTTCAAGGGCAGTTTGCATCAAGTCATTCAATCTTAAGTCATTTATTTTATAATTTCTTATTTTTCACATAAGTTTCACCTACATAAGCCATAAAAATACCAACATAATCCTTCAGTTTGAATTTTGCCTTCACCCCACCCCCTGAAACGTGCATATAAAACATTTACTTGTTGAGAGGTTATGAGTGTTCCAGATAGCCACGTTAACAAGGCAACCACCAATACCTAAACAAGTTTACACATTTAACCAATTTAAAGACGGTACTTAAAAGAGATGGCAGTAGAAGCAACATTCCAAAATCCAAAAAAGGGAGAATGTGCGATGCATTCTAGCAAAGTCAAAAAGGCATTGTACTTCAACGGATCTACAATTATTTACAGCCTCTGGCATAATATGCAATTTCCTAATGAAGTTTACGCTTACACCTTCGGATTGCAGCAGCTCTAGAAGCATTTTCATCATCACATTCAGGAGATTCTTCCACAACACTCTCCTCCTGCAGAACACGCCCTCGGTTCCTAGATATCTTCCTGATAGGAGTCACAGCCAAAGCTTGTGTGGAACTGTCACCACCCATCTCTTCCTGTGATGGATCAGCCGCAGTACTGTACTGAATCCTATGTGGCATTAGCTCTTTGCCATCAGGCACAATATCCTTCATTATCTGAATTTGAAAACAATGTCAACGGAGTTACAAAAAGAATCGTAATTCAATGTACAGGACTTGAAATGAACAGAGTAATGTATTATTTGTCAGCATAAGTTCCATAAAAACAAAATGTGTAAGAAAACTCCATTAATATTGATGATTTGAATTTCCAACTTAACAAAAAGTGGGCATGTCTATACCTTCCAATCTTTGTAATCATATCTGAAGACAAAATGAGTGTAAGAAACTTCTTTTGACATTATAGAGTTGGCAGCAGGAGCATTCTTTGGTGCTGAAAAAGATAGCACATATTCAATTTAAGTACAAACAGTGCAAAAAAATAAAATGAAAGCAAATAGTTGGGTAATTGTGACAGAAGCAAGTCTTACAAACATAGTGTGAACGTTTGTCATCCATACTGATTTCAGCGCGACCATCTTTGACCAAGAATGAGAGGGCAAACAGGTTTTCAACTGTCTGAGCAAAAGAAAATCTGTTCAAAATGAGGTGTTCAAGTTGGACCTTTTTGTTTTCCCTTAATATGTTGAACATGGTTGACATGTTTTTGTCAGTATCAGTTTTTTCCTCTCCCTCAGTATCTTGGAGCTGTTTGAAAGAAACAATAAGTAGCATTAAATAACAAAGAAGTTGATTCTAAATATGTTTTGAAATTGGATCAACCAACAAAGAAAACAGGTACTATGATATGATGTTGAAGATTGAAAAAACAAAGTGCACAATATGTAAGCAAAAGGCTTGATTTCATTGACATTGACACTATAAAGTTCATATTTGTTCCATAACGAGAAAAACAGGCAAACAAAAGTGAAGCATTAGCACATAATAAGGAAGAAAGGGAGACCTGTTGAGGTCTAGCAGTTGTAGTAGAGCGAGGATTTCTCTTTCTAGAAACAATGGTTTTGCGTTGTTTCAACTGATTTTCCATGGGACCAAGCATGGTAGAGGAACCATGAACAGTGAGGAAAATGGGGGAAACAGAAATGCCGAGTTTATGCCAGTCAATGGAAGCGGCGTTGTTGGGTGGGTGAGCATAGTGTTTGAGAAGAGATGAAACAAACTGAGAAGGAGTAACACCTTCGTTGACAAGAGATTTAACGGATCCAACAAGAGTGCGTGTCAGATCTAGAAGTGCTTCAGCGTCAGCAACCTGTTCTCGAGGTTTCTTCACTTGCTCATGTAACTTATCGAACTCGTGAAGGATTGAATCGAACTTCTCTGAATCACCGTTCATCAAATCATCTTTTTCCTCTGTCCAAATTCATTCATTTATTATTATTATTAAATAAAAATAAAAATAAAAAAATTACCATACCATTGATAAGAGACTTGAGTTTGAAGAACTCGGAGCGGATGATTCTGCGAATACTGGAGTCCTGATTCTCCTCTTCTTCTTCTTCTTCATCCTTCTCCTCCGTGGCGGCGGCGGCGTTGAGGCGTTCTCTCTTAACGCGACGAAACACTTGTTGTTCTTCTTCTCCTCTACGAGCCATTGCTTCTTTCTTTCTTTCTTTCAACCCTAAACCACTAACCGAGGGTTTTCAATTATGTTCTATACAATAGCATAAGCCAATAGTATGCTCACCTGTTAATTGCAAGAATCAAACCAACAACAAGATCAGAAAGAGTAGGTATGCAAAATAAGCAAAATATATTTACCAACATGAGAGACAACAATTATTCGAAAAACATAACAAAATTGAACCATTTATTTAGAAAAGCATAAGCCATAAATAGTTAGAAAAGCATAAGCCACCTGAGACAACAATGATAGTTAGAATAGCATAGGCCATAATTTAACCATTTATTTGTACATCTTCCATTTCCATGAGAAGTTAAAGAACATTAAACATTATAAAACAACATTAGTAACCGTAAAACAACATTATAAAACAAACAGCGCTACTATGTTCCATTGTCTATTTATCTCCACAAACAAGACATGTAGCTACTTGGTGCCTTGAGATTGATTCTTTATTTGGAAAATAGAACTTAACAACTAGTAGCTACTTGGTAATCTTCGCACAAGTGATTTACGACTACCTTCTATTATACATTTCATTGCAATATGTACTATCATTTCTAGATTTTCCCCCTTTTTATCAGGGATTCTTTTCTGGACATCTTATTATCAATACCTTTGTTCTAGTTCAAGATAAACAGACTAGCATCTTCAGATTATAAAGTCTTCTGAAACCCACATGAAGTGTGTTAAAAAAAAAGCATATACATATTTATACTGACATTCTTTTAATGTAATCAACTAGGTTTAACAACAATAGATGAAAAAACTGATGGCAATCAATCAATTAAAGAACATATAATCATCAGAGAAGAATCAGATTTAAAGGAAGATACATTCAATTTCAATTTTCACATTACCTAAATTAGGGTTTTTGGAGAGAGATGGAGATAACACAGAAGATGGAGGAGGTCAGGAGGATGCGCCGGCGGGTGATGGATGGAGAAGAAGGTGACATGTGAGTGGTCGCGGCGGCTGGCCGGCGGTGGTGTGGTGGTTGGGTTGTCTTGACTCGATTTGCTTTGTTGTTGGGAGAAAGAAGAGAGAAACGGCAAGACCAAATGAGATTGAATATGAGAGGATTTTTTTCCCCCAAATTTTAAAGAATAAAAAGGATTTTTTTTCCCCCAAATTTTTTTATCAAAAAAAATGGAGGTTTACTTTCCCGCCGCTCCATTCTAGTTAACATTTTCATTTTTCATATTTGACTTTTCGGATTCCGAATCCAAAGGATACTACCATCACTAACTCTCTCTTTTTTTTTCTTTTTTTTCTTTTTTTATAAAAAACATATACCAATAAACCAAACCAAATAGAGAATTGTTGTTCCCAATAAGGCTATAATACACAAGTAATTTACTTTTTTGCCCTCTCGGCAGTTAACTGCCGAGGAATTTGAAATCCGGCTGCAGTTAACTGCCGAGGAAAACCTCGGTAGTTAACTGCCGAAGTTTTCTTAACATAAACAAACGCAGAAACAGAAACATATACCATTTTCAAAACTTCTCTAAAATTCTCAATTTCTCCAATCGTCACCAAAGTTATTTTCACGAATTGCAAGCAAATCAACTGCACATTATCACAAGTAAGTTGTGTCAATCATTTTAATGATAATGTTAATTTGTTTAGGTTGATTTTTTTTAAAAAAATTAGAGTAGTTTGCATGTGGTTAGGGTTGATTTTAAAATTGACAATTTGATGATTGCATGTGTAGTTTAAGAATTGATAAATGAATGTAGTTGTTGCTTATGTTGTTTAAGTCATAATGTGATTTTGAATGGTGGCAAAATAACACAATTTGAATATCTTTTATACTTTGCACACAAAGTGTTTGATAAAATGTCTCAATGACAATTTTATTGATTGTTTAGTTAGTTTAGGCTATGGAAATGATAGAAATGATGTTAATTATAGTTTGGTTAAGTGTATATTGATTTTTTTGTTAGTTTAGGTTAAGAGAATTATGATAGACACAAATGATTTAGTTGTATAGAAATGATTAAGTGTGTGTTAATTATTGAATGATGTTTAGGTTATTATGGAAATGATAGACATAAATTTTATTGTAATGATGATTATATTGAATGATTTTAAGTTATGGAAATGATGTTCATTGTTGTACTTTTAATGAGTTTGATTATGTTTATGTTTAGCGTAGGTTTAATGTGTTTGATTAGGTTATGGAAATGATGTTAATTTTATTATTTTTTGTGTGTAGATATGGCCGATCAGGACCCCATTGATCCATCTAAGATGATTGGTGGTAGGCGTGCGATGACTCAGAGCCACCGGAGGGAGAGGCAGAGCGGCCACATCCCAAAGAGGGTAGAGGTCGGAGGGGAGATGGTTCAGGGAGTTCGCATGAGGCTTCTCAAGCTACACAGCCTGAAGAGTCGCATGTGGTTGACCCGAGCCAGCAGGAGGAGTACCTGAATTATCAGGATCAGGTACACCACGATGTGACTGATGGTGGATATGACCAGGATCATATACCACAGCAGCAGCATGTGGTAGATGATGATGACATTGCAGCAACAGCTGCCCCCGAGGTGTTACCTGTGGACCCTCCCTTTTCTGGAGGACCAGCAGACTTATCTTTGCCGCACTCTTATGCCAATCATGTGGCGTTGCCGCTTTGGTATAATTCAGATAACGTAAGTGTAATTTTTTTAAATGTTTTTTCTTTATGTTTAATTATTTTCTTTATATGTGTGTTTGTTTAATTATTATATCCACTTTTATATGTGTTTTTTTTTTAAAATGCTTTTTCTTTATGTTTAATTATTTTCTTTATATGTGTGTTTGTTTAATTATTATATCCACTTTTATATGTGTTTTTTTTTAAATTCTTTTTCTTTATGTTTAAGTATTTTCTTTATATGTGTGTTTGTTTAATTATTATATCCACTTTTATATGTGTTTTTTTTAAATGTTTTTTCTTTATGTTTAATTATTTTCTTTATATGTGTGTTTGATTAATTATTATATCCACTTTTATATGTGTTTTTTTTTTTTAATTCTTTTCTTTATGTTTAATTATTTTCTTTATATGTGTGTTTGTTTAAACTATATTTATTTTTCTATTATTTCAGTTTCGTAAGCTCCGTGTGGTAAAACCGATTAATCATGGGGCTAAGATCTTAAGTCTCGGACGCCCAAATGGGAATCAAGATTGGTTTTGGGATCCGCTTAGGGAGAGCGGGTTACATGACTTGGTTTACCTAGGCTAAGCCACTGTGCCTCATGCCCTGCTGATGATTCTATGCGAGAGGTGACATCCCAAGACCAGCACCTTTCACATGCCCTTGGGGGAGATGATTGTGACCTTGGATGATGTCGCATTCCTGACACATCTTCAAATTGAGGGGCGGATGTTGAGCCATGGGAAGAAGATGTTGAAACATGAGGGAGCGACACTACTTATGAGGCACTTGGGTGTGTCGCGGTAGGAGGCGGACAAAATTTATGGGCAGAAGTACGGTGGGTACATTAGCTACCCGAGGCTGAGGGACTTATATATGAGGTACCTTGGTAGGGCCAACATATTGGCTCATACGGAGGATCTAGAGGAGCTGGAGGAGCGGGGGAGGGTTAGGACTTATTGCGTGAGGTGTTACCTTCTCTACTTAGTTGGATGCTTGTTGTTTGACGATAGAAGCAACAAACGCATCGAGTTGGTCTATCTGACGACCATGGAGGACAGCTACGCAGGGATGCGTAATTATTCCTAGGGAGGGATGACACTCGCATACCTATACGACGAGTTAGTTGAGGCGTGTAGGCCTGGAGACAGAGCTCTTGGGGGGAGCATGGCACTGCTGATTGTAAGAAACTTATAAATGTGAACCTTAACTTTTATTTTTTTGTTATATTTTTTCGTGCGTAATAATTTATAAATGTGATTTGTTTGGTTTGTGCAGACATGGTTTTTGGCGCATTTTCTTGGCTTTTACAGTGTTGATCCCAACACTGACTACATGGAAAACTATCCGGTTGCAGCGAGGTGGAAGCTTCAGAAGGGTCACGGATAGGGGGTCACGTATCGGTCACTGCTTGATCCAAGATTTGAGAAGGTTTTCTGGTATTATGCTTGGATTATGTGAGGTGTTCGTAGGGTGTACCGTCACTTGCCCGAGAGGGTTTTGAGGCAGTACGGATACGTCCAGACCGTCCCCAGACATCCGACGGATGTTGTAGAGCTGCCACTGCCTCACATTGTGCAGACGTTCGTCGACTTCCACACTCACACACTTAAGGCGGCTGATTGGGGTGAGCAGGCAGGAGAGCAGACATGGAGGATGACGGATGGCTATGTGCTATGGTACACTAGGGTGTCTCACCCTCAGATCTTGCCAGCTCTTCCAGTAGATATTCCGAGGCCAGCAAATGAAGAGCAGATCATTGCAGAGCAGTGGGAGCGGTATGAGGCGAGAAGCTCGCCTGACACCTATGACATGGTTTGTGGCGCTGTTGCCTACGCTGATGCGCAGTTAGGCCAGGAGGAGGTCATGAGCATGACCCCTCAGTAGTGGTTTCAGGCCACGAGCCATATGAGGGAGCAGACCGCGCCAATTTTGACCAGGAGGCGAGGCCAGAGGCCGAGGAGGAGGCACCATCAGCAGGACCAAGACCATGATGAGTAGTAGTAGTATTTTGTTTTTTAGGACTTGTTTTTTAGTTTTGGTGTTTTCATGACATTGATTTGTATATTTGTACTTTGATGACATTACTTTTAATTTCATGGGATTTTTTACTTTGTTTAATGTATAAAAATGTTGGTTTAATTATGTTGTGCATTTGCACCAATATTTTTTTGTGATTTGAATCGTTATGATGAATTTCAAACGTTTGTGTAATTTGAACCAAATGTCGGTTTAATTTAATTATGGACAATTGTAAAAGATATTGTATTTTTCTTATTTATGTCAGAGTTTCAATGTTATATGAATTATTTTGCCTTTGGAAATACTCTGGTTTAATTACAGGTAAAAGCTGACCGAAAAATGGCTTGGAAATGTTTAGAATCATGCAGAGCCCACTGTCTGCATAATTTGTTTTCCTCGGCAATTAACTACAGCCGGATTTCAAATTCGTCGGCAGTTAACTGCCGAGGGGGCAAAAAAATAAATTACTTGTGTGCCACAACCTTATCAAATGTGGGAACATCAATTCTCAACCAAATACATACGTAAATATGAGTAGTATTTCATTTTTTTTTGTTGTTGCAAGTAATAACACAATCTTGGGAGTGTGCCAAACAATTTTTTTTAATACTCCAGAATAAAACTCTCGCCTTTATATTCTCCTTAGATTTTTTGTGCATTGAGCCAAACAATAATATTATGTCCTCTTAATTATTATTTTTATTCTTACATTTTTTGTTAAAAAAGATTATTTATAATCAAAGTTTTTTCAATAAAATAAATTAAAGAGAATTAAAAATATATATATTTATATAATACTAACTACTAAATAAAATTGCTAAAACAAAACTACTAGATAAAAATAAAATTTTGATACCTTTAAAAAAATGGTGTTATAGGCTACCGCTCCTTCCGCCTACCCTCAAGGCCACCCTTGTTTCCGAATATGTTGTTCCTAAAAATAATTTTTGAATATGTGAAACAAACGTGTTTCATCGGTGTCTAATAATTTAAAGATTTATTTTTAAGTGTCTAGTTAGTTAAACAAAAAAAAAAAAAAAAAAAAGAACCATAATCTTTTGTCACCTTTTATTGTCAAAGCAAATGAATATTTAAGTAACGTCGTTTGAAAAATTATTTTCTATGAATTACTACAACAATTTTTTTTAGAAAAATAAAACTACAGTAAGCTTTAACACGGTGAGGTATATTCTTGTGTAAGAGGTGTTGATTTAATAGTTAGAGCTACTTTGTAATCTCAAAGAAATTTGAATCCCATCTTACCCTTTTCTTATTTAAAAAAAAGAAAGAAGAGAGGATTGCTATATATCCCGAAGGATTTTATAGCGAAAGTGTCCCGAATTACATTCCAACCAATAAAAATATTTACTAGCCGCAAAACATGGAGGAGTGAGGTTCCTAGTTTTTATTTTATTTTATTAAGTAGTCAAATAAAAATGTAAGCTATGGCCTTTAATCTGCCAACATATTCAGGAACCGTTCATGAATTAATTTTTCACTGGATTTATCATTTCTCTTCTCTAAAATAAAGTCAATTTTCAATACAATTTACATTTGACAGATGCACGCTTGTACATATCTTTTTTGGTCGGTCATACACGCTTGTACATTTGAAAACAGTACGTTAATTACATTTTTGTTTGCGTACAATTCCTTAAGGTGGTTCTGGTCCAACTAGTAAAGTCCCAAACACTTGTTTCACAATCCTTCCGATCTCTCAAATCAAATCCTAGTTTGTCTGATTCCCAAAGCTCAATTAATACATAGTTTCTTATACAATCTTCCTAAACAAACTAAATAAACTAATATTTCTTCAGCTGATACTTACGCCAAAGAGCCTTAAGCCTCCATGTTTGGCATCTTCAAAAGAATGTATTTTCTTATTATTACCATCAATATCACTGTAGATTACATCAATTAATGACAACGGCAGTCTCTCTCCGTTATTATTTGTCAAATTTATAGGTTCACACCTATAAAATACAATGGTGTCTTTGGCCTTCAATTTCTTATCCTTCACAAACCGATTCCATCCTCTAGTGAACACATAGCTCTGGCTGCTCTTCCAATAGCAATATCGAAACTTCCACAATCGCATGAGTTTGTCATAAAACACAACTTCCACGTCATTGCCACAAACCAAAGGAAAATAGGTAACTGCATGTTTTTTCGGGACGACAAGCCTATTGAGTTTACCAACATCACTTGGTGTTAATTCTTTTTGAAAAAGTAGTTGTGTGCAAGAAAATTGTTCCTCATCCTTCACCCCTATAACAACACCTTCTTTGCCTGCACCTTGGCGCCTTTCATTATTTCTAAGAAATGTTGTTGCAAAATTAGAGGGGTATGTTCCATTTCTAATCATGATCATAATTGTTTCCATGCTATATTGACTTTGAAACATAGGTTCTTGAACTGTTTGGTTATTCCATGCAAAGTTTCTATGGCTTTCTCTGCTTCTGAGCTTAATGGTGGCGCTGTCGTAAGCCATGGCAGCATCTCTTTCAGATTTGAATGTCCCTAACCATATTCTTTGGTGATTTGCATATATTTGTGCACCCCAATGTCCATTTTGTTGAGGCACAACCCCTTTCAACTTTTCACACCCTGCAACATCCTCTACTTCATACCTCCTACGTTTCACACCATAATTTATCTTAGTAGATTCTGAACTTTCATAGCTTCCATTTATCCTCCAATTTGAAAGCATCTTTTTTTTTTTTTTTTTTTTTTTTTAATGTGTTTCTAATTAATTTATTTATGTGTTTGTAATTCAAAATTCAAAAGAAAAACACAACAACATGTGCAAAATGTAACAAAAAGATAATAATAATAATAATAATGTGAGAAGGATGTTTGATTGGTGTTAGAGCATAAGACAAACAAATACTTGCATGATTGGTCTATGGATGAAACCTGGCAATTATGGTATTTTGTTGTGGTGCGAATTGGTAATTAATCACCTTATTAACTATGTTTGGCTGTACTAATAAACAACTCTATCGGTTAGTTAAGAAACTAAACTACCAGTTACAAACAAAGTTTAAGTTACAGCCTATGGGACAAATCTGAAATTGGTTGAACTTAATTTAGAAAAACTAAATCTATTTAGCTCAGAATCTTGTTTTCCAAGTTGTGATTATGTAGTGTCATTTTATTGTCTTGACATTTGTTCTCCTACATAATATCACTTGACCTCATATTCACACAAATTGACCTTATAGTACGGGGACTTAATTAGCTTAATCATCCTATATATAATTATTTTATAATGCAATTGATTTACATATACTATTTTAAGTCTTTGCATTAACGCATCGCTTTTGAACTTGTATTTTCATCATATAAATTCATTTGGTTTAAAAAATTATAGTTCATTGTCACAATTGCCTTGTGGGATAATAAGACATATGAAAATTAGAGTCATTCAGTATTTTCCGATATAAAATAGTTTTTTTTGTTGTTGAAGGAATTACCGTATTAAAATAGTTATTATTACATATGACGGTTATTTTATGGTTAGGGGTTATAAATTTAAGGATATATTAATTGTTCGATAGATCATTGAAAAGTGTTCTCAAATCAAACACACAAACAAAATAGCAGATTCATAGTTTAGATATTTTAATTCACCTCTATAAAAAAAAAAAAAAAAAAACTGACCAATCACCCTATAATATATTTTTTTTTGGAGAAGATCACCCTATAACATAACATTGAAAATAAATGAGGAATTTCGAAAGAAGAGACACAACACTAGCATCCCTTTGAGAGAAAAAATCTCTAATGAGGAATGACGTGAATATTGAACGATTCCCTCAGAAATATGGAGCTTAGCAACTGTTTCCGATTTCCTGTAGCTACTTTTAAATTGATGATGTAGAATTACCACCTTGTCCTTCACTTGAAACTATCATGACATGGAGAGGTATTTGACCAACACTTTGAAGCATACACCTTCGTATATTTCATAATATACACTCCCTCCATGAATGAAAGTATATATGATACATTTATTTTGAGATGAAACCTCTTCAAAAAAAAAAAATAGTATATTTTGTTTTTGGGATATTATTCTTGTGGTGTTAAAGGTTGGTCTTTGGATGCCGACTTAATTATAATAACTTGAGCATCATCATCATCCAACTCCTCTTGGTCACCTTGAACATTGATACTCTTGTACCACTTAGCACAGAACAAGTAAATCACAAAATCAAAAACAACTAGCCCTGCTAGAAGAAAGAAAAACCTATCCATGTGCCCTTTGTTTAGGTTCTCTGGAATCCAACCTTTGTCATTCCCTCTTGCAGTGATTTTCATGACCACGTGAACAAGCATGCTACTCACATAGTTTCCAAGAGAAATTGAAGCCATACAAAGTGAACTCCCAAAACTTTTTATTCCATCTGGTGCTTGACCATTAAAGAACTCCAATTGACCCACATACATGAAAACCTCTGAAGCACCAATCAGAACATACTGTGGAATTTGATAGAATATACTCATTGAACTTCTTTTCTGCCCAGGAATTATATTTCTCAGCCTTACCATCTCTGTCATACCTGATGCAACCATTGACAACATTGCAATTATTAACCCAATTCCCATTCTTTCAAGTTCACTAATTCCCCTTGTATTACCAATCAATCTTCCTACTAACGGAACAAGGATTGTGCGATATATTACAGTGCATACTAGCACACTACAGATGTCAAACACAGACATGCTGGCTGCTGGCAAATGAAATTCTCCGATGTTAGAGTTCATCACATCCCCTTGCTCAACAAATAGTGATGCCATTTGTGTAAATACAACAGAGTAACAAATGGT
This sequence comes from Medicago truncatula, assembly GCF_003473485.1. Taxonomy (NCBI): domain Eukaryota; kingdom Viridiplantae; phylum Streptophyta; class Magnoliopsida; order Fabales; family Fabaceae; genus Medicago; species Medicago truncatula. Next base: position 56,514,554 of record NC_053042.1, read on the forward strand.
GCATAGCCAAATTGGAAGCATTCTTAACACGCATTTTGTTTCCTCAACTTGAGTCACTGTGCAAAGCTTCCATGGATTGTTTCCAATCTGCTCATCATCATTCTTTGTAATGGTTGCAGCTTTGTCCATCAATCTGCACCCCCATGGTCAACATCAACAATCACATATATAATTATTTTCAAGTTTCATGATATTTTAATTAATTAAAGTAGTTAGTACTGATAATCATTTTACAATCCGTCTCTTGAGATAGGTTAAAGGGTAAAACCCTTACCAACGATCATTTTACAATTGTAACGTAGGAGATTTATACTCCGTTTCTTGAGATGGGTTAAAGGGTAAAACTCTTACCAATGAGTTGAAGGTCAAAATATTATTATTAATTAAATTCATCTAATGTTTGGGTTCTTTCTTCCATCTTTTTTAGAAATTAATATAGCTTGCTTGCTATATCACTTTGTTTGGTTCAACTTCAAGTTAATAATGTTTTGTTTTATCTCAGAGCTAGCTTACCGAAAATCATCACTGTGCAGAATCTTTCTACAACCTTTGATGGCAGATCTAGAACCCAGAACCTCAAAAAGTTTGTCTGCCTTGGCTGGAGCAACATCCCATTTCCTAGCAGCAGCTGTAAAAACCTGAGCAACCCTTACGACAGGGTTTCCTGATGGCTTCAAGTATCTATATTTAGGAGATCCTGATAAAAATGTCAAAAGGGCTATGATAGCAGAGATCAATGATATAAAGAAACCCATTGTCCACTTCCCCGTGTCCTCATAATAGACCAATACAGTATTGGAGAACAAAGATCCAACGTTGAGGGAAAAGTAAAAATAACAGAAGAAAGCTACTTTTAAACTCCTCTCTTTTGGATTCCTCTCATCATATTGGTCAGCTCCAAAGGTTGCTAAGGTTGGTTGGTGTCCTCCATAACCAAATGCAACAAGATATATAGAAAAGTAGAAAATGCTAACTCCAATTGATGATGGCTTACAAGGAATATGGCCATTACCACATCCACTTGGGTTGATCAAAAAACGCCATGATGACAAACATGACAGTGCCAATCCCTATTCAATTTAATTTATAAGAAAAATACATATATATGAAATGGACAACATATATAGAAAATTCAAAATATTAATAAGTTAAGTTATAGTTATACATACGAGAACAAAGAAAAGTTGAAAGATTGTGCAGGTTAAGTATCGACCCCAATAAGAGTCACTGAGAAATGCTCCAACCAATGAGAACATGTAAACGGTTCCTGTCCACTTGCTCACATTATTAGCAGCTTCGGCATTGTCTTGACCAAGAACTCTAGTTAGGAACAGAACCAAGTTCACTCCAACTCCAAAGAAAGCTAAAGTAGCCAGTGCTTGATTCACTGCATTGTTCATTCTTCAAAAACTCAAATAAAAGTAACAAATAAAAAGAGTTTGCAATCATTTTAGTAGTAGTAAGTACCTAACAAGAGGGTTGCAACTTTGGTTCCTCCTTTTTTATTCTCATTCGCTCTGCCACTTTCTTCCATAACAACCTCTTCTCTGTAATTCTCATTTCCTTCCATTTTACCTACCTATTTGTTTATAAAGCAAATCTATATTATTTACTACATGCATACTTAACATTTTGCTACATATTTGTAATCATTTGCCTTTTCACCATGTCTTAAAACTTTTAAAGTAAAAGAAGGGAAAATAAATTAATTTTATTATAAAAATGCTACTTGATGCGAAATGTTTACGGTGCAGCTAAATGGAGATACGTAATTACATTCAAAACTATTTTTTGATTTTTTTATAATAGTTGAGTATGACTCATAGGCAATGTCAAATGGGCTGCCCTGCCATTGTTATGAGGGGTGTAATTATCTTTTAGATTCAAAGCTGTATTTTTGCAACTAGACCAGAGCTTTGGAGTCAATATTCTACTCACTATCATAAAAAATATTCTCCTTCGTTCATTCTTAATCGTCCATTTTTCATTTATTTATTTATAAATATTCTTCTCAAGTTAGTTAATAGAAGCTAGCTTTTTTATTTTTTTATTTATTTTTAATTTCACTTTCCATTTGAATTTATGAATTGTGCAACCTCAAATCCCACCCTTATATATAGACATGAGACTCTTGCATTAATCATGTTGGCGAACAACCAATATATTCAAACTAAAAATACAAAAATAACAAAAACATAAAAATCAGAACTGAAACCACATCTTGGCTCGATACTTCAGAAACAATAAATATTAAAAAAATGGTGACAAAGGAAAGCAATTGACCTTTTGAAGCTGGGGTAAAACTCTCCCATTAGTTACCTACCATATTGCAAAATAGAAAAAGTGATTGGCAAAATTATAGATAACTACAAAATTCTGCACAGTTCAATCCTCACTAAAAACAATGCAAACTAAAATTTCTATCACATTCCAGGCTTGCGTAATTCATCTGTTCCATGCGCAAAGTGGCACCTTTCCCCAAAAGTGCAGGATCCTTTGGTAAAGTTTTCACACAGCTTGGTCTTGAAGTTGTTTGCAGGGGCAGAAGTCTGTGAAGTAATGTTTTTTCCTGGAGGTCCAGAGACCGAACTCACATTTAGAATAAGGTCATGGACCATGGCACTGGCTTGTTTGATCTGATCAAAACTGCCTTCAAGCTCAATATTTCTAAGGTTAGGATCTGAATCATGTTCCCTAATGGAAAGTTTAGCACCTGTTATGTGACAGATTTGCTTGGAGTTAACATCATTTTTTCCAATGATAGCTCCAGCAAGGGTAGCATTAATACTAACTGTTGCAGTGGCTGAGACTCCAAAACCGGCAGCAGCTCCATGAGCTGGAGGTGGGGGCTCAATTCTCCCACCAACACTGCTGCTTTGCATTTGTCCCATGGCGCGAGTATCTTCATATGCAGGGACCGTTGGCCTGCCAAGCTCCCACTCACCATGGGCAAAGTGACATTTATCCCCAAATTTGCAACCTTCAGCTGTATTGAACTTGTTGCACAACCGGGTCTTAGCAACTGGTGGAGAAGAACCGTCTGGGAAGGATTGTGGAACATTTGGATTTCTACCAATTGGTGGAATAGCAGGACTGCTACCAACATTGATCATCTGATAGACAGCTTTAAAGCCCCCAGGAACATAATGCAGGAAATGGCATCCCTCGCCAAATGGACATCCAGAGGTGCTGCATAATAGATGAAAGCATATAATATTAAACTAACGTAACATACATATAAACCATCTGTTCAGATTAAAAAATTAGTAAAATATTTGAATGGTCTCTGCAATTCACAGATCATTTTTACAATTTGATGGAACCCAGATGAGCGCAGGGTTATAACAAAAACAGTTATCGAACACATGACGCATAATACATCAGTGTCTTCTAACGTACAAGGTGGTTACAAAGAGATAGCCCCAGTGCAATTTATAATCCTTCAATATATTCTAATATCAGCATTATTTCATCCACAAAAAGTAGAGATTATCACCAATATAAACAGAAACGACAAGGAGACGGAAGAGGAGTATGAAAATGTGAATTAATGCAAATTAGGTATCTCAACTTATAGTAATTCTCGGTGATGTATAAAGGTACAGTGCAGTGTGTATCCCAAAATCCAAAATAACAATAGAAATAGCTTGTTGAAAATCACAACATATGCAGATAAAAATGATAAAGAACAATACAGAAAGTGACCAATAGAACAGAAAAGTGGTCACAGAATATGAATCGTAAAAGATTGTGAAAATAATATTAGTATCATATATTTGGCCCTCGGCCTGTGAGGGAAACTTCCTAGCAAAGAAAGGTTAAAGATATTGCAACAATCAAGATAAGATTCAGCATCAACATAAGATGGGTTTGCTCAGTGGAAGAGTGCCAATGGTTTATTTCAGCTCAAACCATTTGGACCGTCATAATATTCCCAAGGACCTAAGAGTCCTCTAGAAAGGCTCAAAATCCCTCCATAAGGGCTCTTGAGGCCTAGGCACGCCCTTCCTAGGGCGCCGCCTCTCTAAGCTTCTAGAAACCTCTAGAAACCGCCTAAAACACCGAAAGCCCAGCTTCCTTAGGGCTGAAGTAACACTAAAACAAGCCCACAAGGAGGCTATAAATACCACCCTTGGGAGCACTCTCAAGGCAGGAGACAAACAGTCTAACCCTAGATTTTATTACCGTACTTTTGCAAGTACACCATTATATTCACAACCTAAAAGTAAAACCCTCAAATCACTTCACAACCTAAAAGTAAAACCCTGAAATCATCATTTACTACACTGTCTTAAACCTACAACAAAAACAACCAAGCCTTAACCCACTAAGTGGGATAGGCTACATGGATCAAACGACATCATAATAATTTCACTTCAAGCCTATCAATCAAGCCACGAAATCTGAAAATCCTAAATTTCCACCATCTTAATGTTTAAACAAATTGCCATTATTGTAACAATTTTTTTTGTTGCAAACTAAAACTACAGAAGATTCCAAGGGAGATGAGGGAGATTGAGGGCTAAGAAATGCAGTGATCATGATGAGGAGGAATTTTGATTAGATAGAATTCAGAATAAGTAGGTGAGGAGTTCAATGACAAGAGATAATGGAATATTTAAAGGTGCATTCATCAGGTAGTTATACTAGAAAAGAATAAAGTTAATGGACAATTATTTAGCATACAGCAATGCTATATGTAGCAAATTATTTTTCAGGAAACTACACGAGTGTTGTTTTTTTAGTTAAAAAGTAAACTGCAGATAACGGTTTTTGGCTGAATCCAGGAATTGGTGGAATTCACCCAAGTAGTAGTGATTAATAGCCAATCACATTTAATCGTGAATGTTTTGTGAGTATTTTCTTCACTGAATTTAGCATTTTCCTTTAGCATAACAGTTAGGAATATTTTCAAAATAAAAGAATAAATTCAGAAAGTAGTAATTGATTTAAGCACTGCTATTTCAGCATTTTTTTTTAAAGCATACAATATTGAAAGAAGGACCTGAATAATATGAATCATTACAGGCCGGTCCCAAACTCGGGTAAAAGGAGAGGGTTGTGTTAGGCCTTGACAACCAACGTAAAACTTTGTTGACTCTCTATGGCGTAATTTGATCCATGTAGCCGACCCCGCTTAGAGGATAAGGCTTGGTTGTTGTTGCATTACAAAGTTTCACGATTTGGAAAAGATGACCATAGACTTATGACAGCAAATAACAGTCTTCGATACAAGACAAGATAATTATGTGGCAAAAATACTCACAATATAAACAACAGGCATACGAAGAGCACATAAGAAATAAACGATATAATCAACGGTCAACACACGTTAATATTATCCTCACAAATCATGTATATATTTTGAATGGCGCAGATAGTGTCAAAATTTGAAAACATAATCCTGAACAAAGTACGTTATGAATGATTCTGAGTATCAGTAATATTTTGGTGTTTGGATAGAACATGTCGCTAGGCATTTAATTGATCAGCATCATCTCTTTTTAGTACTTAAGAGAAATGATTAGCGGTAAACCTGTAGCACTGTAGAGCCTTATTTACCGAGTTGATTTTAGAAAAGTAAAAGAAGATTTGAACCTGAAAAACTTTGTGCAAGGCTTGGATTTGGTTCCTAAAACATCCATTTCTGTTGCACAACATTATTAAAATTGAATGTGAGTTTTAAGTGATGATTTATTTAAGTAAGAAAGAATATTGAATTGAATATTTTTTATTATTAATTAATGATATTCCCTCTCTTGCGATGATGATGATGATCCATTCAAAAGCTTTCTTTCAACTACATTACCGATTTGCTTATATATGTTAACGTGAGGAGAGATGACACGCGTGCGACGCTCATTGGTCACTTCACCTTCTGCCCTATCTATCCTTTTTCCAAATTTATCATTTACTTTACTAAACTTCATTTTTCTTTCGGGTTAAGTTAAAAGATAAATTTGGTTTCATTTATTCTGAGCAAACATGCATTCTTGATTCTGAAATTTGGGACTGGCTGTAATTAAACGTTATCGCACTGTCCGTAGGTATGTATTTTCAACCGTTCTAATTTGTTTTCTTATTATCGCGGGGTCTGTAAGGTGTTTGATTCAAAGCCCAGCCCTATAGTAGTAATTAATACTTTTCTGCTTGCTGCTTCTAAGATGAGATTCAATTAACCTCTTTTTACTTCCTTGCAATCACCGGCAACCTGATTTTGAAGTTTCTTAGAATTGAGGGGGTAAAATGTGTTTGTTTTGTGGTAGGGTGCAAAAAAATAAAATACACTGTGACATGGGTTGCGGTTGTGTTCTTCAATTATAGTGATGTTGCATTGCATTCTAGATATCGTGACCATGGCATGGCCCTTGTTTTAAAAAATTGAAAGAGTTATTATTAGGGACAAAATCAGAAACAAAGTGTGACCAATTGGTATAAGGGAGATGAGAAGAAATTTGGTCGTGGGTAGGTTCAGTGGGAGAATGTCTTCCTTTAGTGCAGGTGTTGTTAACCCCAATTGTCTCCCAAAATCTATAACTATCATTTATTTATTGGAAACAACTGTGGGTGCTGAGTCTGCTTCTGACTCACCAAGCAAGTGGTGGTTAAAGCAATCAAGTCTACTAAAAGGGCCAAAGTATACTCATATAAGAAACAAGTCTCTGGACACCAAAAAAACAATGCTAAATCATATCTAACTTGATACCAAAAATATCATAGTTAATACTCAACACTCTTTTTAAAGTATAAAACCCAAATTTTATTGTAGTATATAGGTTACGACTTTAAAATAACTAAATTGGACATATTTCATTACCTCAAGATGAATAACAAAGGAGGTTATAATTTTATATAGTAACTAAAAAAGTTATTAGCATTACTTGCACCAAACTAAATACTCTGTTGTTTAGATGTGCAGATGGTCGAGCTAGATAAAGATGAGTTGAGGTTAACTTACCCGCACGGACTCTCCATGTTATTATAGCATCCAGTTGTGGGTTATATTCGGGGTACTAAGCTGACTTCAAAAGAGATCGATCATAAATATTGAGGGCTTACACTCATGAGCTATCAGTCTGATGTCGTTCGATCATCCATTCTGGAGTCCCCAAATGAATTACCTATATGAATTCAAAGTATAAAGCCCTCTATGGAGCCCATTTAACAACTATATACAAGGTAGAAGTTACCTCCCATTCACTATTTACTATTACTAGATATTAATTCTGACTTGGACATTAGATTGCCTCTGTAGATTCCTCCCCTCGGACTGAACCACCACCACATAGATTATCAGCACCGGCTGATTTACATCCAACCTCCCTTGCGGTGAACTCATCTTTTAAAACTATAACATTGATCGTTATACAATTTGTTTTTGGTGGGTATGTAACCCAAATATTCATGCCGACATTTTTAACCACCATCGATTGAGGAAATTAGTTGGTTAATGCGGCTAAATTGAACGGGGAGCTTGTTTAATTATTAAAACAATATCTTGTTCCCACCTTTCCCCAAACTAAAAAAAACATCTGCCAAGTGTTTTGAATTTTTATAGGACTCAAGCAGAATTGATTGAGCGCGCGCACGAGTGTGTCTATATATACATAGCCAGTGACATAACTCTTCAAACGTCAATAGTGGAAAAGTTTAAAACGAGCTACTTTTTCTTTGGGAGAAATGTGAACCAAGTTTTTTGTGAGTCATTGAAGCTTTTTGAAATTGCGACAATCATGCAAATGCGATTGGAAATAAACACAAATTAAGTTGTGGATAGAAATCTAATGTTCTCCTTGGTTACTAACACTCTTATTTCAAACACAATACAAAAATGCCACGATAAATATAAAAGCAATCATACACGACCATATTCATCTATGCACAAATAAATTAAAGAGATCACTAAAAGTGGACTGTACTTATGACTTTCACTTGACATTTACATTCAAATACTGCTTCCTCATTTTGATTTGTATGTCACTTGAGTACAACAAGACCAGGACGTGCAAGATGGCCACCAAAGAAATAGACTCGACCTCGTCTGAATCACAAATATTGTTGCTTAGAGATGAGGCTTTCAGACTTTTATTCAAAGAACTTCGACAGGAAGGTAAATGTTGCACTTTGTTCCCAATGGAGGTTGCATTTATTCCTTGATGAAAACTAAAACCTGGAAAGAAATAATTTGCATTACTAATATTTATGCATGCAGTTGTAATATATGTATATTTATGGATGTAAGATTATAAACTTACATGATTTATAAGGAACGCTGTTGTTGTATTCTGAGCTTACTTGTAGATAGGTGGTGGTGGGGAAGCATAAATGTAAACTGGCGGAGGAGGTGATTTCATTGGTGGGGGAGGTGATTTGTATATGTATGTGGGAGCGGGAGCTGGGGAGGGAGGAGGTGGTGATGTGTAGTGGTAAGGTGGTGGAGATGATGTAGGTGGGGGGGGACTCACATAATGGTAAGGAGGTGGAGGAGACGCCGTTGGTGGTGGAGGGGATTTGTAGTGGTAGGGAGTATGAGGAGTGGGAGATGGTGGAGGAGGACTTTGATAGTAATAAGGAGGTGGTGGAGATGGAGATGGAGGTGGAGGTGACTTGTAATAGTAAGGAGGTGGAGGTGACGGGGATGGTGGTGGAGGTGATTTGTAGTAGTAGGGAGGTGGTGGAGAAGGCGATGGTGGTGGTGGGGAATGATAATAGTATGGAGGAGGGGGGGAGGGAGAGGGTGGAGGGGGACTCTTGTAATAGTATGGAGGTGGAGGAGAGGGAGAGGGTGGAGGGGGACTTTTGTAGTAGTATGGAGGTGGAGGTGATGGGGTTGGTGGTGGAGGTGATTTGTAGTAATAAGGAGGTGGTGGAGATGGTGATGGTGGTGGAGGGGATTGGTAATAGTACGGTGGAGGTGGGGATGGTGAGGGTGGTGGAGGAGATTTATAATAGTATGGAGGGGGAGGGGATGGTGATGGTGGAGGTGGTGACTTATAATAGTATGGTGGAGGAGGGGATGGTGATGGTGGTGGTGGTGACTTATAGTAGTATGGAGGGTTTGGTAATTCTTTAGGTGGGGGAGGAGAATGATAATAGTATGGTGGAGGTGGGGATGGTGATGGCGGTGGGGGAGATTTGTAATAGTATGGAGGGGGAGGTGATGGGGATGGTGGAGGTGGTGACTTATAGTAGTATGGTGGAGAATAATAATGGACAGGTGGAGGTGGTGACTTGTACTTGTAAACTGGTGTTGGAGGAGGAGGAGACTTATACACGTAAGCAGGTGATGGCGGAGGTGGTGAATTGTACTTGTAAACTGGTGTTGGAGGAGGAGGTGACTTGTAGTAATAGGGTGGTTTGTATACAGGTGATGGTGGGGGTGGTGACTTGTACACATATGTTGGTGACGGTGGAGGTGGTGAATTGTATTTGTAAACTGGTGTTGGAGGAGGTGGTGAATTGTAGTAGTACGGGGGTTTGTACACAGGTGAAGGTGGAGGTGGAGACTTGTAGTAGTAAACTGGTGATGGTGGAGGAGGTGACTTGTAATAGTATGGGGGTTTATACACAGGTGATGGTGGGGGTGGAGACTTGTACACGTAAGTTGGTGATGGTGGAGGTGGTGAATTATACTTGTAAACTGGTGTTGGAGGAGGAGGTGACTTGTAGTAGTAAACTGGTGTTGGAGGAGGAGGTGACTTGTAGTAGTATGGGGGCTTGTATACAGGTGATGGTGGAGGAGGTGACTTGTAATAGTATGGGGGTTTATACACAGGTGATGGTGGGGGTGGAGACTTGTACACGTAAGTTGGTGATGGTGGAGGTGGTGAATTGTACTTGTAAACTGGTGTTGGAGGAGGAGGTGACTTGTAGTAGTACGGGGGTTTGTATACAGGTGATGGTGGGGGTGGTGACTTGTAGTAGTAAACTGGTGATGGAGGGGGAGGTGACTTGTAGTAGTATGGGGGCTGGTATACAGGTGATGGTGGAGGAGGTGACTTGTAATAGTATGGGGGTTTATATACAGGTGATGGTGGGGGTGGAGACTTGTACACGTAAGTTGGTGATGGTGGAGGTGGTGAATTGTACTTGTAAATTGGTGTTGGAGGAGGAGGTGACTTGTAGTAGTATGGGGGTTTGTAAACAGGTGATGGTGGGGGTGGTGACTTGTAATAATATGGAGGAGAATATTGATGGACAGGTGGAGGTGGTGATGTGTACTTATAAGTAGGTGATGGTGGAGGTGGTGACTTGTATATATAAACCGGTGAAGGAGGAGGAGGTGACTTGTAGTAGTAAGGAGTTGGTGAAGGCTTAGGTTTTTCACATTCTTCATAATGCTTCTTAGAAGCATATGCGAATGGCTTAGCCTTGAGCACAACTTCATACTTGTCTTTAGATTTTACCTTCAAGTCAGTTCCCTCATTGAGCTTAGTAGGTATGTTGAAGGGAGAGTCTTTAGGTGGAGCATATAGTTTGGCTTTGCACACCACAGAACCATATTTTACATAGTTAAAGTTTGGAATTGTGATGGCATACTTTCCATTACTCTTAGTTTTACCGTAAGCCTTGATGATGTTCCTTCCAGCTTTGCATTTGACCTCAACAACAGCACCTATCCCATAATCATTTAAAATTCATAAGTCACACATGTGTTATAACAAAGTGAAATATGAACAATGACAGAATTAAAAAAAAAACGATACAAAATCTTACTAAAAGAAGGGCAAGTTTAGCTATATGTGTCCTAAGCATGTTAATTCTTACTAGGCATTAACCAGTTCTGAAATTCGCGTCAAATTATCATGTTGATTTTCTTTATTGCATCATGTTTTTGGTTCTAAATAAATATTGTATGTTGTGTAGGAATGAAGTTGGTTTTATTAATGAGTCAAAAATAAGTTGGTTTTTATTGATAGATATAGGTTCTCAAAGGTGATGGATATATGCAGAAGATAAAATGCTTTGTAATTGTTGTTTGAAAAATGAATAGCTAAACTTGATATATAAAACATATGAACCTCATCCAAAAATTTAAAATTAACCGCCAAATATTTGACTATAAAACAATATTGAATATTGATGCAGAGAAGAGAGATTAAAATGTATCAATTAAGAAATGAATGTAATATACCTTTGAGATGTTTCTTGTCATGAGACTTTTCAGGATACTCCCAATTATAGCACTTGTAGCTGTAGACTTTACCCACTACCTTCACAATCAATGGGTGGTGGTAAGGAGGGGGATATACAACTGGCGGAGGAGGAGAATTATAGTAGTATGGAGGTGGAGTGTACTTGGGTGGTGGTGGAGACTGATAGTAGTACGGTGTTGGTGGAGGTGGAGATTTTACAGGAGGTGGTGGTGAATTGTAGTAGTAAGGTGGATGAGGTACCGGAGATGGAGGAGGAGGAGACTTGTAATAATAGGGTGGTGGAGGAGATGGTGAAGGTGGTGGAGGAGATTTATAATAATATGGTGGTGGAGGGGACGGTGAAGGAGGTGGTGGGGACTTGTAATAATATGGAGGAGGAGGGGAGGGTGAGGGTGGTGGGGGAGACTTGTAGTAGTAAGGAGGTGGAGGTGAGGGAGAGGGTGGTGGAGGAGACTTGTAGTAGTAAGGTGGTGGAGGTGAGGGAGAAGGTGGAGGGGGAGACTTGTAATAGTATGGCGGAGCTTTGTGCTCATATGGTGGTGGGGGAGACTTGTAATAGTAAGGTGGAGGAGGGGAGGGAGAGGGTGGAGGAGGAGATTTATAGTAGTAAGGTGGAGGAGGTGAAGGTGAAGGTGGTGGAGGTGACTTGTAGTAGTAAGGAGGTGGAGGTGAGGGAGAGGGTGGTGGAGGTGACTTGTAGTAGTAAGGAGGTGGAGGTGAGGGAGAGGGTGGTGGTGGGGACTTGTAGTAGTAAGGTGGTGGAGGTGAGGGAGAGGGTGGTGGTGGAGATTTATAGTAGTAAGGAGGTGGGGGTGAGGGAGATGGTGGTGGGGGTGACTTGTACTCATATGGTGGCGCTTTGTGCTCATACGGTGGGGGAGGTGGTGACTTGTATACATAAGGAGGTGGAGGGGATGGGGAAGGTGGAGGTGGAGACTTGTACTCATATGGTGGAGCTTTGTGCTCATACGGCGGGGGAGGTGGTGACTTGTATACATAAGGAGGTGGAGGGGATGAGGAAGGTGGAGGTGGAGACTTGTACTCGTAAGGCGGTGGTGGTGAAGGTGACGGTGGCGGAGGTGACTTGTACTCGTAAGGTGGAGCTTTATGTTCATAAGGTGGTGGAGGGGGTGATTTGTAAATGTAAGGAGGTGGCGGTGAAGGAGAGGGTGGAGGGGGTGACTTGTACTCATAAGTTGGTGGTGGAGGAGAACTGTATGGGTAACCATCAGCAGCAACAGAAACCACTGTAGTAGAAATGAGAACAATGGCCAATGCCATGGCCATATGCGGCCGAAAACGACCCCTTATGGGGTCACTGCCCCTAGCAGTCATGGGCAGAAGGCAATTGGTGGCCAATGTTTGGGATAAGATCCTCACCAAAAATGATTAGAAGTGGATCAAGATTGAGATAGAGAGGAGAAAGAGGTGAGGTTTGGTGTTAGTGATGACTGATAAAAGCTGCATGGAATAAGTATACTTATAGTGAGAGTAATGAGTCGTTAAAGAGGAGCTGTCATGAGGGACCAATTCAAAATAATCATTTGGCTTTTGTTTGATTTTAATGCTTTAAACTAAGTTTACCCAGCTGGCCTTGTGACTTTTTTTTAAGGACTGTTTTTCAAACGATCTTTTTCCAATTAGTTTTCCTCCAAATGGCCATACAATAGAAGCAGTCACAATCAAAAACTAATAATTAGAGCATCTCTACTTCTCATCTCAGTATAATAATAATAGTTACCGTAACTTCCTATTCTTTTATCCCTTCTGGCTGAGTTGCCTATCTTGACTTGTGTCGATAAAGTAGTAACTCCAAAATTCTTTACTTTCCTTTTCTTTTCTTTTCTATTTAGCAGAGAGGGAAAGTAAGTAAGTAAGTGAATCACTGATTCATTATTTTTGTTCAAGTCCTTAATGGGTGGCAGCTATTACAAGTTTTGGATTGAACATATTTTATTTTTGGTTAATAATAATTGACTTTTCTTTATTTCTTTTTGCAAGTTTTTGAACACAAGCTTTTGGCAGTTTGTAATACTGAATAACCCAAATATGCTTCATATATTTGCCACAGGTCCACGTGTCCGTTAGGTACGATACAGATCGTCATGATAATCTCTAAAACCAATAGTATAGTAGTATATTGCAAAATCATCATTTATTTTATTTATTCCACTCCCAGGAAATACGTATAATAGCCTATACAGGAGAAGGAAGTGTACAAGTTCATTTCCACTTTAGTTCCACCTGCTATTACTTTCACTTTTTCTTTTTGAATTTTCTTAGCCATGTGATTTCTCAATAATGATATTAACACGTGATTGTTGTCAACACATGCATGAATTCCAAGTGCACCTTGCAACTAAAAAGCAGGACAAAATTATTCTTAATCAAATTTTGTGAATGAAATAATAATTATTGTTTTCTTCGGCATTCAACTCTAGTAATGTCTTACTAGTCTCTAGACGAGGACAATTTTGCAGAAAAGAAAATTATATAAAACATTTCTTAATGTTTCTCGGTTTGTGTTTGGACACAAATCAATTTGCTATCTACTTGTCTTGTTTTAGGATGGGTTATTTCGCCAACTAATTAAGGATGAAATGTTCATTCATAATCAATTGCTTGAATTATTTTGGTAACAGAGAGCTGAATTATTTCAGAAAGTGAATTTTGCACACAAAGTCGAAATATTCGAATGCCAATGCTAACTTTAATTATTTTTTTATTTATTTTTTTGAGTAAAGAAATTCATTAGCTATCAAATCACGGATACATAACGGTACATCATCGTAAACATAGGAGTTAGTATGAGATGGAGCTACCCTAACTAATTCATGAGCGACCCCATAACACACGACTTATATGTGAAATTGTGTTAATATGTTGTATATTAACTTAACCGGGAATTGGTTTGATTTATTTGTTCTGTATACACTGTACCTTCCTAAACCCTAATGAATGAATTTTCTAGTAATAATACTAGTAGTATTTATTTTTGCTAAGCACATAGTTTTTAGCAACTGATCATTGTCGGCATTATGATTTATGACGTCAATAAATATATATATATTTTTGAACGGGACGTCAATAAACAAATGAAATGAAATGTGCACATTATTTATTTTATTGGTTCTGTTCAACTATGATTTTTGCAATTAAAATAAAAATATATTAGTGCCCCCACAGGCACAGACCAAGTGGTGGAGGAATCAGGTACGTACATACAAACAGTTCTTTCTCTATAATATGATGATGTTTTGAACAAATATCTTTCTTTATCTGGAAATGAAAATGAAAAAAAAGTTCATCATCGTATTCGATGCGCCCTTTACTTTTTTAAAGGAAACATAGTAACTTTTTGGTTTTGTTCAGTGTTTGCTGCTGTTTTAAGGTTAATAATAATAAGCTGGCTGGCAGTGTGTGCGTCATTTTAATTAATATAAGTATGTATGTATGTATTTGTGCCTCATCTCATCAATCAGAAATTTCATAATAGAATGTGTGTGTATCTTAACTGTGTTTCCATGTGAACCTACTACTAATACTTAATTTTTAGTAGCAACGTGCACCTCTCTCTTTCTGCTAGTCAATGGCGTGTAATAGAAAGTCTCTTAATTATAGTGCAAATAGAACATCGAATTATTGATGGTAGTTGAATCTAAGAAGAGAACATAAATAAATAATTTGATAATTTCAAACACAAATTTGATTAGGTAAATTTGAGAGATAATGGTTGTGGTTCCACGAGGAAGAGCAATATACAATAGTGGGGTGAAAAAGTTAGAAACATTGGACAGAGTGTTTGGAATGGAATATTTATTATAAACGTGAGTCACTTTCAATGCTTATAAATAAATTAATAATGTATGAATGATAAGAGTAAGATTAAATCACAAATCAAATAATAATAATGACTTTTTCTTTTTAGCAGCTAATTATTCTCGTGTTAAAGTCATTTGGAGGACCACTTATGGTTCTTACATTCTCATGCAATTAGGTGGTACGTAGTACAGGTTGTTACAATTCATATTACCCCTTTTTGTATGAGGTCTTACATATATACATTCTCATGAAAATGTAATTAATATTCATATCCTTTTTGCATGCCCTTTATCCATTCAAGTGTTACAATGAGCAACGAGTCACTTCAAAAACTCATGACATCACATTGCTGGTGTCTTGGGCAGCAGTAGCGATGCCAAGACTTTGAATTAAGGGTTTAAACTTTATTTAATAATTATAATATTATATATAAAATAGTGTACTAAAAGAAATTACAATATATTTATTGACAAGTAATATTGTGTTATAAATTTATCATTTAAGAAAGGAAATTATTTTATTTTTAATCATAATATTTGGTATGACTTACACAAAAATATAACTTATAAAAATTTGTCAATGTGATTCCTTAGAAGAACAATTACTTGCCTTCTTTTTCCCTCTGCACTCTATTGACTCCTTGAATTATGTATCTTCAGTTTGAGGGAAAAAAACGAAAAGTAGCTACAGCCTACACACTCCGTCTCTTTTCACATTTATTCAAGAGAACTTGATAAAAATTATACTCCCTTCGTTCTTTTATAACTGTCGTTTTTACATAATTTTTTTGTTTTTAATTAACTGTCACTTTCAAAGTTCAATGTAACATTAAATGTTGTTTTTCCTATAATGCCCTTAATAATTTATTGTAGAGAGAGAAATATATGATATTAAATAATTAAGGATATTATAGGCAAAACATAAGTTATTGCATCAAAAGTAATGAAATACATTTAGTATCTTAATTTGTGTAAAAAGTCAAAATGTGACAATTAAAAAAACAACAGAGGGAGTAGAAACCAAGATTTGAGGCATAGTGCCACATTTTAATTATGTAGCAAAACAAAAGCTTATCTGTTCCCGGAAATTTCCCCTGTTCCTAACGTGCCTGATTTATTATTATTTTTTTCTGATAAGAAGTTGGTTATATTTCAATTATATAAAATAATTAGTTAACGTATGATAAATTCGTCAATTTAATTTTTAAAATATTTGAAAATTTATCAATTTTGGTCTATAATATATTTATAACAGCGGCTAAATTGATCGATTTTATATAATTTAAAGCCTAATATTTATATTTATATATTTTAGAAGTTAAATCGAAAAGACAGTATAGTTTTAAGATTAAATTGATAAAAAAAACCGTTTTAACCCTCCATTATTTAAGAGAAAGCATAAAAAATTATTTCATTTAAAAATTGAATTTGTTGACAATGTATTCCAATGCAAAATGTCAAAATTACCTATTAAGTAGAATTCAAACGAAAGTTCCTTAGAGCATCTTCCGCGGCTGACATAAATCAATCAATTGTCCGCCAACTGGAGTATCACAAATTGAGTACTTCGGCAAAATTTTAGTTGGAGTACTCCACTTTAGAATAGCCGTGCCTTCGTAAGGTCCAGTCTCAAATGTAAGAAAATTTTCACTTTTTTAATTTATTCAATAAATGATGTATGTGATCTTAAAAAAGACCACATACATCATTTATTGAATGAACCAAAAAAATAAAAAGTTTCTTACATTTGAGACCGGAGGGAGTAATGGTTATTTTGGTTATGAAATCAATTAAAAAGTAGCTGTTATGTCATTTTAGTACACATCCATGTTTTTATTAATTCTTTCATTGTTTGTAATGTTTATAAACTGTGATGGTGGTTTGTTTTTAATTATGTATGTGATGAATTTAATGTTAATTTTTAAAATTTAAGTTCTATTTTATTTTTATTTTTTTGTATTGAATTTTTTTTTACCGTATTTTATTCGTATTGATATTAATTCAATATAATTAAATTAATATTTTAAGTTAGGTTTAAATATATTATTGGTCCCTATAAATATGTCAACTTTTCATTTTAGTCCCTCTAAAATTTTCCTTCAACTTTTAGTCCCTATAAAATTTTCAATCTTCACTTTTGGTCCCTCTTTTAAAGTAAACTCATATGTAGAATTCATATTTTTTAATAAAATATCCAGAAAAATTCAAAATATTATAAGAATCACTCCAAAAAAATATAGAATTTTTTAACAAAACATGAATTTAATATGAATTTTTATATTTTTTATGGTTAAAAATTCATATTTAATTTGTGTTTTGTTAAAAAATCTAATTTTTTAAGGAATTTTTTTTAGAATATTTTACACATTTCTGCACAATTTCATTAAAAAATACAAAAATTAAATTAAAAATAGGGACCAAAAGTAGTGATTGAAAATTTTGTAGGGACTAAAAGTTGAAGAAAATTTTTAGAGGGACTAAAACAAAAAGTTGACATATTTATAGGACCAAAATATTTTTTTTTGCTAAAACGACACTCGTTTTAAAATGGAGGGAGTATAATAAAATTAAATATGAATATAATAATAATATCTGAGATAAAGTTGTGGGATCTAATACGAGTTTTTTAAAATTTACCATTGGAGTTGAAAACAAGTGAGTTATTTTAAGATGATGTGTCACAATGGGACCCATAAAATAATCAAGAGAAGAAGAGATCACCATTGTAGATGCTCTTATAATTCAAGATTTCGCATAATTCGAAGCATTTTGCACCGGTGTTACATCTGCCTACACACAGTAGGTAAAGATTTTAGTCACAGTAATAAAAAAAAGGCTAAAGTGCACTTTTCCCCCCCTAACTTTCAAAAACTTGCAATTTTGACCCCCTAAGTACCAAAACCACAATTTAACCCCCCTAAGATTTAGCCCCATTGCAACTTTGGTCCTTTTGACCAATTTTGACCAAGTCAACGCCGATTTGGCATGCCACATGTGTATTTTTTAATTTTTTTTTTTTTTTAAAAGCCACATAATCATTTATTAAATTAAAAAAATAAAAAAAATCAGAATTTTTAAAAAAAATCAAAAATTGAAGAATTTTTTTTACTTTTCTTTTCTATTTTTTTTAATTACTGATTTTTTAATTTTCTTTTTTTTAAAAGCCACATAATCATTTATTAAATTAGAAAAATGAAAAATAAAATTGAAAAATAAAAAAAAATCAGAATTTTTAAAAAAAATCAGAAATTGAAGAACTTTTTTAATTTTCTTTTCTATTTTTTTTTTAATTTATGATTTTTAATTTTTCAATTTCTTTTTTCATTTATCTAATTATCAGAAATAAAAAAAATAGAAAAGAAAATTAAAAAAAATTCTGATTTAAAAAAAATTCTTCAATTTCTGATTTTTTTTTAATTTTTCAATTTCTTTTTTAATTTAATAAATGATTATGTGGCTTTTAAAAAATCAGAAATTAAAAAAAATTCTTCAATTTCTGATTTTTTTTTAATTTAATAAATGATTATGTGGCTTTTAAAAAATCAGAAATTTAAAAAAAGTAGAAAAGAAAATTAAAAAAAATTCTGATTTAAAAAAAATTCTTCAATTTCTGATTTTTTTTTTAATTTTTCAATTTCTTTTTTAATTTTTTTAATTTAATAAATGATTATGTGGCTTTTAAAAAAAAGAAAATTAAAAAATACACATGTGGCATGCCATATCAGCGTTGACTAGGTCAAAATTGGTCAAAAGGACCAAAGTTGCAATGGGGCTAAATCTTAGGGGGGCTAAATTGTGGTTTTGGTACTTAGGGAGCCAAAATTGCAAGTTTTTGAAAATTAGAGGGGGAAAAGTGCACTTTAACCTAAAAAAAATTGTGCAAATAGTCATAATAATCATCTGATCATAAAATTAATTGACTTTAGTCGTAATTACTTTTAAAATCAATCATATGAATCATTGTAATTTATCGATAATGTAAAACCGTTTATATAGCAAGCATCGTCAAATAACACAATAATGACTCAAAAAATGAGATGAGAAGTGAAAAAGTAAAAAAATAGTGCAATTGAAGAACAAAAAATGTTTTTAAAATATGGATTTATAATTTTTATTTTAAATAATGGATCAAAAGTGTATTTAAGCTTAAAATATATTGCCTAACAGTCATTTAAGCCAAACCCTTTTTTTTTTTTTCTTCCAGAGAGAAGTTTCACTCTCTCTCTCTATCTTTGGTTTTGTGTCGCTTTTATGAATGACTCGTATGCATCGTTTTTATCTCTTGTCTAAATAAGTTAATATTCACATAGGCCTAATTTTGTTGTTGTTGTTTCATCGTTTGAATGCGTTATTGTTTGATTTTTCTTGTATTGGTGCGATGTAGTTTGATTTTTCATTTTGTTGTGTTACATGTTATGTTCAGATTGACAAGTCAACCTTAACTCATTATAGATTCAACTAGAGGTGTTCGCGGTTTGGTTTGGTTCGGTTTTAAGGTTAAAGGTCATCTGAACCGCAAGATAACAAAGCATGCTGTTTGGTTTGGTCGGTTGACTTTTAAAATAAAATCTGAACCAAACCAACGCGATTTGAGTTGGATCGGTTGATGCGAGTTTTTTGGAGACTACATTTTTTTTGTTTACAACATTAAAACCGAGTTAAATAGCTATAACACAACATATTTCCGACAATATTTTAAATTTCATCTAACATTACAATTTTATTTTCATCAAACTATATAAACGAAATTAAAAATATGGACGAAAAGTAATTATATTATGTAAGAAATGTAAAATACTAAGATTTTATCATTCTATAAAATTTTAAGGAGTACATAAATATATTTTTGAGATAAAAAACAAAGAAGAAACTTAACAAGAGAAAAAAATATGTCAATATTTAAAAGTTTCTATGAGTATTGGTTTATGTGACATAGTTATAGTTGACATTTTTCTTATGTTGCGGTTTGGTTCGGTTAGTAAAATAAAAACTGCAAATCGAACCAAACTACGCGGTTGAGTAAAAAATGATCTGAATACATCCAAACTAAATGCGTTTTTTTGCAGTTTTTCGATTGGGTTGGTTCAGTTTTGAACACCCCTATATTCAACCAATAATGACTTGGGCATCAATGCTACATATATGATAGATGGGTATTTCATTGACTTTTAACTTTTTAATTTTATTTGAATTTTGTTTTTTATGTTATTAACTTGGATGTCGTGACTCTTGTGAGTTTGTTCAAAGATTCATCATTTTTAACGGCATGTAATATATATTGTTTTCGTTGCAATCTACCATTTTGAATTAATACCTTATAAACAGAATTAATACCTCATAATGAAAAAAAAGACCTTGTCGATTATGACGTTTTTTCATTGTACATTTATGTTTGATCAATCAACAAATTGATCTGGCGCGGTCGAAGAAAAGAAGGGAAGCAATAAGAAAAGAAATGAAATGGGTATTCTGGTCATAAAAGAAATTCATTTCATAGATGTTAAGAGAGGTTGAAGGAAAATTTAAAAAAAAAATGCTATTGTATTAAAAAAAAAATCATGTGCTGCGGGAGGAGATGATGAGTGTATTTTACTTAGTTTTTATAATGTACTTAATATATTCAAAATAACAATAAAGTCACGGATAAACTTTTATTAGTTTTTCCTCATGTACTTTATTTTGTTAATGTTGACACACCATTATTGTTAGCAATGTCTATTTATAATATCAATAACATATATACAGAATAATAGGGATGTTTTAACCGATTTTGCCGTGTCTGGGAAGGGATAGCTGAAGTGTATTGTATGTGTAATATTCTGATCTTTTGTTGCTTGGACAATTAAGGTACATTGATTGTATTGTATTACATGCATGGCCAGCTGGTTGGTGGCTAGAGATAGGATACCTTTCATCCCAAGGATGTCTTATATATATATATATATATATATATATATATATATATATATATATATATATATATATATATATATATATATATATTAGACCCTTTCAAAAACAAAACAAAAAAAGTATGTATGTATTAGAGTGTAGTACTAGCAAGCAAGCAACTACTCCCTCCGTTTCGGATTAACCGAGCCAAAAGCTCATTTCACACGTATTAAAAAAAATGTATAAATGAAGGAGAGAGAAAAATAATTTTGAGTGCATTTGTTAAGTATTGGTGCATTTTCCACTATCATAAATGTAAAGTGGAATATATTCAATTGGAATGATGAAAGTAATACTAATTAAAATTATAAAGAGAAAAAAGTAATTAATATTGTATTGAAAAGTGAAATGACTCAGTTATTTTAAAACATTTTTTTTTACAAATAACTCAGTTATTATAAAATGGAGGGAGTATACCATGATACAGCTGGTGATCATATATAACGACATAAAAAAGTCTTTGTCTCTCATTTTCTTCATGTTTGAAAACTGGCGAGGGGAGTGGATAAAAAGTGACATTTTCATTTTTATAAGTAGGTATTCATTTTAATTTGCTAATGAAAAATGTGAGAATCTTGAAATAAACAATTGTGATGAAAAAAAAAAGAATGAAATACTAATTAGACAATGTATATTTAAAACTATGAAAACATTATTTTGACATTTTCATTTGTTTTAAAAAAAAGTGTACACAATGATCCATTTATAAGAGTCTAATATCTCCTTATTGCTAAATAAAATTAATACAAATTATTTTAAAAAATACATGCTGAAATGTAATTTTGGTTCCTCTATTTTTCAGTTTTGTTAACTTTGATACTCCCCTTTCGAAAATCAGTTTTTTGGTCCATCTACTTAAAAAGTCAATGAATTTTTTTAGTCTCCCTCCTCTTTAAAGATGTGACATGACTCTCATTAATGATAAGAATCCTACATTGCATTGTTGATATGAAACCGTCATCATATTTTCATTTTCACGTCATTAGTACTAAAATTAAATTGACAATTTTAATAATTATATTTATTTTTTAAAAAAGTACGAGAAGTCAAATGTCTAAATTGAAAAACCCTAATTTTGCAAAATCTATCGCTAAACATTGTTCCTCGTCATAAAAACTCAAAATATGGCTAAAATATGGATTTTCATAAAGAATTAGAATTTTCCAACAAAGAAGAAATTAATTATAAATTTTAAAGTGTCAAAAACTCAAAATATTGTCATTTGGATCATCATTTTTACGGTCTCAAATCACAATCTCGTTCTTCCTTAAAAACATTGTCGAAAGCAATATATACTATTTTTTTTTTAAGGACAAAGCAATATATACTATTGTCATCATTATTTTTCAAAAAAAGAAATAACATGTTGATAGCAAATTATCTATGAACAATATCTAGTTTATAGCAAAAGAGTAGATGAAAAATCCTTTTTTTAAAAAAAAATTGGGACTGTTTTTTTTTTCCCAGGAAAGGGAGAGAGAGGAGAGGAAGAACAAGGAAAAAATGGGTAACACATATGCCCCTTTTTTTCAAAACAACACCAACACCTACCAAAACGTCATTGTTGGTTTTCATTCCTTTTTCAAATTATTTTTGTTTCAAGTTCATTTCGTTGTTTTGGAGAAGAGCCTCATGTGTTTTATGCGATAAGAAAGTGTCATTTAAATTGAAAGAAAAATTGTATCGGACGACAGTTAGACCGACAATGTTGTATGATACGAAGTGTTGGGCTAATACGAAAATTTAGTAAGCGTATCGGAGATGAGGATGTGTGTTGAATGAGTGGTAAGATTTAATGAGATAGGATTCAAAAAGACATCATTAAAGAGAGTTGGGGTAGTAGCTACAGTAGAAAAGATGATACAAAATAAATTTAGGTGGTTTGGGCATGTTAAGAGAAGACCGATAGATGTTGTTGTACAGAGAGTAGATAAGATGGAGGAGAGTCGTATTAGAATAGGTAGAGGAATACCTAGAAAAACCAAAAGAGAAAGTATTAGAAAAGATTTAGAGGTTGATAAGTTGAATACAAATATTGTTTCAGATAGAACATTATGACGTAATTTGATCCATATAGTTGATTCAATTTAGTAGGATAAGATTTGGTTGTTGTTGTTGTTTCATTTTGTTGTTCTTGGTCAACTCCAAGCTCTCAATGTCGCTAGAATAAGGTTTTCTAAAGGCTTTGTTGTGGTAATGAGAAGGAGGAAGAAAAGTAACGAATCTAAAAGTCTAGTTTTGAATACTGATAATCAAAGGTTCCTGCCATAATTTGGGAGAAAATTGGTGTATGTAATACTTGTTTTGCGGAGTAAAAGTGGGAAGAGCGATGGTAATGCATCAAAAGATTCTTAGTTTTTAATGAATTATTTTAATTCATCTCAACTGGTGATGTATGTGGGAATTGAGGTTGGTGGGGGTGGGGGGATGGAGGAAGGGAGTTAAATAGCATAAAGAGTGAGTTTTCAGATAAAGACGATGGTGTAAAATGTATGAATATTGAAGAGTTTCCGAGTGTGAATAATAAATTTGTAACATGATGATTTTTTTTATTACAATCAAAATTTTCTATAAAAAAAAATCCCCGTGTAAAAAATCGATTTAATAGACATCCATAACATTGAGGAATGTTTCTAACTACATATTTCAATTAATTTTAAGAAAAATTGATCGATTGGCCAAAATTAGAGACTTAAAATCAACACTTTGCATTTGCATAAGCAGTATCCGATTGTCATCTATTTTAATCATTGAAATTACCTTTTTTTTCCGGCGTAGGGGAGTGGGATTTCACGAGAATTTTGAAGGAAAATTCTCATCACAATAAACATGCATAATTTTTTTATTTTATTCTTTTATTTTATTATTTTTGATCAGGTAGCCTAGTGTCTAGAAATTCACTTTTAAAGTGAATAAATGGGATGTCCGGGGTTCGAACCCCGGCCCCTGCATATAATAATGCATTGTCCCTGCCAACTGAGTTAGGCTCACGGGACTATTTATTTTATTTTTATCATTATGCATATCGAATTAAATAAAGGTTTTCGATGAATCGTGTTTAGAAATGAGACTGTATCCATAATAATACACTACACTGTTTAATTAATCATGGTATTTCGTCATCTGGTAATATTTATTTATATAAAAAGACAAACAGATTGGAACATTATATGAGAATGACAAGACATGGGGAGAAACGCCAAAATAGGCAATCAATAAATGTGTTAATTAGAAACTTTTGTATATAAGACATGGTTTTCCTATAGGTGCAAATTTATCATTTGCACATGATAAGAAGTTTAAAATAGTAATTTTGACTTGAAATTTGTGATTTTTATAATAAATATGTAGCTTTTAATAAATAATTGTTTGTTTTCAATGAAAAATTACTTTCTCCGTCCTAAATTGTATGTCATTTTAGAAAATATATTTGTCCCAAATTATATGTCGCTTTACAATACCAATGAAAAATTAATGTTACTTTTCCTATTATATCCTTAACTATTTATTGCTCCCTCTTCTTTCAATTCATTCATTTATCTTTCTCATATCATTTATTGAGGACAATTTTGTAAAACAACTCGTAATATCTCTTTCCCTCATAATATTAATTATATTTCTTAATATGTGTGAAATGCCCAAAACGTCATACAATTTGGGACAGAGGAAGTAATACTTTTAATTGCCTTAACATTGCAATCTTATACATGTTAGACAAATTCATAAGACATTATTGTAATTTTGAGTGATGGACCACATGGCATGCAAGATGAATAAGAACATTAATGTCTCTCCTTTGGTTGGAGCCGCCTGGCCCGCCAATTGCCAACTTGGTTTATCTTTTGCATTTCATTATTATTAAAGACTATGTCTTACACAATGGGTCCTCAATCTCAAATCCTCCATTATATTTATGTCTATAGCTTCCCTTCCCATGTGTTCACTACTCTTTCCCCCCACGTGCCCTGCCATTAGATCAGCTCGATAAATTTGAAATTGTTGTGCACTAGGTAATTTAACTTCACCATGAAACCCAAAAATGGATAATTATAAATTAATTATTATATTTTTAATAGTTAATTGTAAAATTTGTTATAATTATATATTAAAAGTATTAAAGCTGAATTCTGCGTATGGTCGATCTTGTTATGCATAGTTGATTTTAAGCTCGGATAAATTGAGAGTTATGTTGCGCCTCAATAGCCACCGTAAAATTTTGTTGAATTTCTATGACATTGATTAAATACGTAATAACATGAATGTTAGGTCCTGATCCGGAAGCAACAACTTGTATAGTTTGGTACAATGTCAAATAAGGAAGATTCCCTGCATCAATGTGTGGATGCACTGAAAAATAAACAAGGATTCCACATCTTCATGAATGGATGTGGATAAAGAAGTTAGTCTATGAGAGTACAATTTATTTTGGAATATAAGCATTGTTGGAAGAAATCTATGGAGATAATGAACACTATGACTAGGAGGAAGATTATTTTTATATATACGCCTACAAAAAACTAAGTGGGTGGGTGAAAAGACAAACAAAATAGATATAGTTCATGATTTCAGCTTTGGTACACTGAAAAAATTAGATCCAAAGATGAGGTATGCATTATTATGCGCAAGGAGTGGAAGAAGGACATTGTGGTTGCAAAAATGATAAAAGATCAGGTCATAGCCCTTAAAATTTATAGTGGAATAAGACACCTTTAATGTTGTTACTGCTTACGTATATCTAGTAGGGTTACAAAAACACCTTGAAATAATGTTTTTGGAGGCTTTAGAAGGCTTAATTGATGATATATCACAAGGAGAAAAGATTTTTCTAGGAGGTGATCAAGAGGTTTTAAGGGCTTTCATGGGGGGATAAACCCATCTTAGAGTTTTCTTCAACTTTTGATCTCATTGCAACTAATGCGTGATTTAAAATGAATTAAAAAGATGATCATCTTATCACATACTAGAATATGATGTCTAGTTCTCAGATAGATTTCTTTCTTATTAGGAAATGACACATAAAGATTTTTTTTTGAACTGAAAGTCATACATGGAGATAAAACTTGACTGCCCAACATAAATTATTAGTTATTGATGTAACGGTTGTTTAGAGGAGAGAGAAGAACAGAAGCTGTAGTGGAATCCAACGGATAAAGCGGTGGAATTTAAAGGGTGAAAATAAAATGATTTTCCAACATAAGATTTTAGAAGGAGATTTCGGGAAGTCCCAAGGAAGCGCAACTTATATATGGGATAAGATGACGCATGAGAGTATATAAGCAGCAAAAGAGATGTAAGAATCAAGAGGTTATGGACCTGGAGCTAAAAAAATCATGGTTGTGGAAGTATTCAATGTTAAGTTATAATGAAAAATGAATGGTTTAAAGATTTATCAAGACAAGATGTAAAAATGTTGAAACTTGGAAAAATTACAAGAGTGATCAAAGACAGACCAAGAAGGCGGCAAAACAAGAAAGAACTCAAGATTTTTATAGGTTACCAATCCTTAGACATAAAAGAAAGACACGAGACTTGGATCAAGTGAATTATATTGAAGATTAAGAGGGTAAAGTTTTGGTTCATGAAAAAGATATATAGGATGGATGAAAGAAGTATCTTCACAACTTATTTAAAGAAGAATATGAGATCTTCCTGAAATCTAATAGGATAAACGTTATAGAGGATGATCAAAACTTAATTACTATCGTCGAATCCAAGAATTCAAGGTAAAATAAGAGATGAAAAGGATGAGCAATGCTTTTTCAAAAAACGAAAAGGATAAGTAATGGCAAGACAGTTAGCCCCAGACAACATACTTATTGAAGTTTGGAAAAGTATTGTAGATAGATCATTGGGTGGCTCACAAAACTTATTAATGAAATTACGAGGACAAAGCAAATGCCAAATGAGTGGAAAATAAATATTTTAATTATGGCTTATAACAAGAGGGATATACAAAATTGAGCAAATTATGTTGGAATTAAATTTATGAAGTTATGATAAAGAGTGATTAAATGGACACTAAGAAAAGACACTCGAGTACTGATCACCAATTTAGTTTTATGCATGGGAGGTCAACCATGAAAACAATATATTTATTAAGCAGTATGATTGAGCGATATCAGATAGATAAAAACTACTTGCATTAAGTTTTTATTGATTTAGAGAAGACGCGTGATTGAGTACCAAGAGATATTTTGTGAAAAGTCCTATAGAAGAAAGAAGTTCGGAATGCTTAATTCAAGCTATCAAATATATTTATGAGGTAGTTTTGACTACTGAGAGGACGTAGGACGGAGTCTCCGACAATTTTCTCATAACAATAGGATTACACAAAGGATCAACCTTAAGCCCTTATATTTTTATTTTAGATTTGGATGTATTTTGAACACATCCAAGAGGATACATGCTCTCTCTCTCTCTCTCTCTCTCTCTCTCTCTCTCTCTCTCTCTCTCTCTCTCTCTCTCTCTCTCTCTCTCTCTCTCTCTCTCTCTCTCTCTCTCTCTCTCTCTCTCTCTCTCTCTCTCTCTTCTCTCTCTCTCTCTCTCTCTCTCTCTCTCTCTCTCTCTCTCTCTCTCTCTCTCTCTCTCTCTCTCTCTCTCTCTCTCTCTCTCTCTCTCTCTCTCTCTCTCTCTCTCTCTCTCTCTCTCTCTCTCTCTCTCTCTCAAATAGTCGTTCTTTGAGAGTCTATGGAGGAATTAAATGAAAGGTTGAAGAGAAGTCTTCGATGCACATGACTTCCG
This sequence comes from Medicago truncatula, assembly GCF_003473485.1. Taxonomy (NCBI): domain Eukaryota; kingdom Viridiplantae; phylum Streptophyta; class Magnoliopsida; order Fabales; family Fabaceae; genus Medicago; species Medicago truncatula. The sequence continues at coordinate 56,542,224 of NC_053042.1, forward strand.
TCTGATTAAAAGTTAGACAAGTGTAAGGAGTGTAATTTTAGCAAAGTGCATAAATATTTAAAATGGAGAAGAATCTCAGGGGTTTTATGATATGAAGGAACCAGTCAGGTTGAAGGGAAAATTTTATCGAACTGTTGTTAGACTGACAATGTTGTATGAAACAGAATGTTGGGAGGTGAATAGACAACATTAGAATAAAATAAGTGTATACTACAATAAAGCCTATTCTTAATTTCAAGTTTGTTACTCCCTCCGTCTTAAAATAATTGTCTCTTTAACATTTTTTTCTATGTCTCAAAATAATTGCCACTTTATAATAGCAATGCAACATATTTTTTTTCTCATTATTATACCTTTAATTATTGAATTTCATTCATATTAACTACTCCACTAGCTACAATTAATAAGAGTATTTTAGTAGTTGAAATTAATTTTACCATTCCTTAAAAATCATGCGCAAACCTTGAATGACTGTTATTTTGAGATGGAAATAGTACAAAATGAGGAAGTTGTGTTGAATGTATGATAAGATTGGATAAGATATGATTCAAAATGATGATAATATTAGTTAGAGAGAGGAGGAGGGGGGGGGGGGGGGGGGTGTAACACCTATTGTAGAATAAATGGTGGAAAATAGACTTAGGGAGTTTGAGTATGTAGAGAGAAGACCTATAGATTGTGTAATAAGGAGAGTAGATCAAATAGAAAATAATAAGATCAATATAGGCATATGATGACCTGGAAAAACTATAAAAGAAATTATTAAAAAATATTTAAAGATTTATGAGTCTGATCAAAATATGTTTTATGTTACAACAATATGGTATAATTTGATATGTGTCCTCTAAAACCTTTCCCATTTCCACCGTCCACCTCCATCCTTTCATCTCCCGTCACGATGTAGCGCATGACTGGGATGTTGCGCTTGCATTCCCGTTCGCAGCGTCACCATCTTCAGCCTCTTTTGGGGTTGTTTTGGTGGACTCTGGTGTGCTGGTTTGATCCGCCGCCGCGAACCACCTTGGTTTTTTTATAGCCTGGCAGTCTAGATTCGTTTGGGTCGTGCAGGTTGGTACTGGTTCTTTCGTTGCTGGATTCTCAACGGTGGTGGCTGGTTAGCCGACGTCGTGTTTCTGCACCCTCATTCAGTCATTGGAGATGTTGTTGGTTGTTTTGGGTGTCGAATCCCTTGTGGGTCTGGGTCATGTTTTTTTCTCGAATTTGACTAGTATGGCGTTTATCTTGCTTTGATTCCTGATTTTAACTCAGGTCTGTTGAGATCTGCATGATTTCAAGTCTACGGATTTGCATCCATTGCGTCAAGAGATGAGAAGATCTTTTTTGTTGTTGTTCTGAAGGTCCAAGTTCCGACGTTTGTTGATTCATTTTAGGTTGCGACGCTGCGTTATAATGGAACTGGTTTGACTCGAAAGGGTTGTTATGACTTGCTTTTTTTTTTTTGAGGGACTTGATGTAACTTGAATCATTATGTGTTGACAGACGATTCATACGCCAAATTAGAAGCACTGCACATTCACCTAGTTTGTTTTGCAACTCTGAGTTCGCGCTACCATGTGGGTTCATTGGATTGTATTGGATAGGTGTTTGTTTTGGGTTTGTCGTATCCCGATTATCCTTTTGTTTGACATGGGAATGTGTAGACTTGAAAGAGTCGTTAATGCTTGTTGCGGTTTTTGCAAGGTGGTTGATGGTACGTGATCCGATTTCGTGTTGACGATCGCATCATTCGCCAAAGTATAGACCTGCTTGGTACTCACAAGCATCTATCGTTATGGTGTTCGTTTGTTAGAATTTATTAGGGTTGGATCCACCGTGTTGTTCTTCTTTGATGTATTCTCCGTTAGAGTTTATTCGCTTGGATCGACTGGGTTAGGTTTTATGTCCCCCCTGTTTTTATGTAATTTTTTTCCTTTTTTTTTAATAATATATATGAGCAATTGACAATTGATTAGAGTTGAATACCAACTTAGTTGTCATTTTGTTCTTCTTTGATGTATTCCACTTTTTTTTATGTCATTTTACTCTTGACTTATAGAAAGAAAAATAAATTGATTTGTGTAGTCAATCTCGTTTAATGAAATAACACCCGGTTGTTATTGTAATTATAAAATTTGTTAAAAAGCAAAGATAATTATAGCAAAATTGAGTTACATATCATCAAAAACATATTAGTAAGGAACCAGAGCAAGATGAGTTTTTTTTTTGAACAAACTAGAGCAAGATGAGTTAATGATGTTAAGGAACCAAATCAAGAACCACCTAAGCGTTGGTTGATAAAGTATAACTAGAATTGACTCGTGATATTATCAAGAACAACCCATCATCTGAGGAATCATCATTGACTATATAGGATTTTGCTTGTGGAAAATTCTAAAACAACATTGAAGGCCAAAAGAAAATTGGATCTTCTCTCTTTTTGAGAGTTGTCGCCAAAACTCTAGTTTGTTCTCTTTCATCCATTAAAGAGGGGTGATTTAGGGTCAATTTTTGACCCAAAATCACCCTTCTAACTCGTTTTTTTTCTTCTTTCTAATTCCCTTTTATTGAAATTCATCCATCAAAGAGGGGTGATTTATGATCAATTTTTGACCCAAAATCACCCTTCTAACTCGTTTTTTTCTTCTTTCTAATTCCCTTTTATTGAAATAAGTGATTTTCACATTTATTTCGTTTTTTCTTTCGTGATTTTGTCGTCTTAGTGCGACGTTGTTTTGTTCGTCATCTTTGTGAGACGTTGTTTGTCTTTCTTGTTTCGTTCAGGTATTTGTTCAGCTCAGATTGTCAGATCAGCTTCGATCCAGTGCAGATCAAATCAATGACTTTGGAGTCGTCAACGTTGCAAATCTGGAGACATGGGTATTTCGGAAACTTAACTATAGTCGTATGTGTAGGCTTTAGTACTTTGCCGTTTTATGCTATTAACATGGATGTTGTGAGTTTGTTTACGGATTCATCCTTTTTACTTTTAGTGAATTTTCATTGTATCGATGTACTCTATTAATTTGAATGAATGAATATATTCAATCATGAACGAATGAAGAAGGAAATTATTAAATGGCTAGATATTGTGATTATTTATCCTATTTCATGCAATATGTGAGTTAGTTATGTTCAAAGCCATCGACAAGAGGGGTATTGCGTTTTAGATGACTATTCTTCTGGATATACTTAAATTGCTATAATCCCTGAAGATCAAGAGATAACTATTTTTACATGTCTTCATGGTACCTTTATCTTTATGAGGAACAAAACATAAGAGATGTTAATTTAAGGTCTAATTTGAATATCATTTTTGCCATAACTGAATTGGGTCCTAAACAAATTATGAGAGAGCAAAAGTGAGATTTTAGTCTTTTTATATATTTATATTATATGACTAAGTCTTTTTTTTTTGTTGCACAAATTATATGACTAAGCTATATATGCTAAAGATCGTTACATTCTAACATGCAACTTAAACAAAATAAAACAACAATTTAATTGGATGATTAGATTGGAACTGTTTGAAAATAGAGATGAATTTTATTACATGGAATAATATAATATAATAACAGAGCTTTTAACATGAGCATTTCATCCATTAAAAAAATGAGCATTTCATGAAAAGCCAAGGAAATTGGATGAGAAGTAGCATCAAATTACCCTTAAAAAAAGTAGCATTAAATTAAAATTTGCGTCACCCTTCTAACTAATCCCACCCAGAAGCATCGCACCACCAGGTTTAGCTACAACATTTTTATTATCCTTCATAGCTAGAGTTGATTAACCTATCCTCCACTTGTGTAATCTTCAAATTAACCTAATCATAGCCGGTCACTTTCTTCATAGCTAGCACTAAACTATATTCTTTTTTGTTCTAAAAATAAATAAATTAACCCAATCATAGCCGGTCACTTAGGGATACTCCAGGTGAAGTTTATAGGAGAGTAAAACTTATTCGGGCACAGTCCCGTGAGCATAGCTCACAATACATTATTATATGTAGGGGCTGTGACACCCCATTTATTTACCTTATAAGGTAAATTCTAACCACTAGACGATCTGACAAAAAAAAACTTATTCGGGCACAACATTATATCAAATTTATTTGGATACATAATCACATTTGAAATATTAAATTTTTAAAAAAATTATGTGATTAGATTTTTTTAATGTTTTTTATTTATTTGTGTTTGTTCAAATACATTTTATTTGGAGTTGTACCTAAATAAGACTTCCTCTTTGAATTGATTTTGTGGTAATTTTTTGTTGTTGTATCAACCCTTTGATTTTTAAGAAAATGAACAACAAATATTTATTAACCAATTAAGTTTAATCTCTTGGTTGAGATGTGAAATGTTTATCCAAAAAGGAAAACCGTGTTTGAATGACCATTTTAAAATTAACCAGAGATTGTACCAATTTGATCCTTTTTTTTTTTTTTAAAAATGGATTCAATCCAATTTAATACTCCATCCGTCCCAAATTATAAGCAATCAAAAAAACTCATTTCACATTTATTAAGAAAACTAAAACACAATAGTTTGTAGTATAGTTTCTTGTCTTATCCTTAAAATAAGTTTCATAGAAAGATGTTAAAACAATTTTCATTGGTTATTAGTTATAGGGAAAATGAAAGGAAGAGCAAAATGATTGCAATTTGCACTTAATTTCTCTTTAAAAAAAGATAAATTTTTGAAATAACATAATTAAATATAATAAAAGTTGATCTTATTTTTCTTATAATTTGAAATAAAGAAAATGAGTTTTTTTTCCTTATAATTCTGGACGGATGGAGTATAGTTTAATTTGGATGGTTTTTGCATATCTAAATTATAATTCTAACAAAATTCGAATGATATTAGTATTATAAAGACACAATAAGGTATTTTTTTTTTATAATGGGAAGATAGCTCATTTCATTTCATCCAAAATAATAGAGTCAATACAATAGGGAGGATGATTGAAAATACTGGGACTAGCTTGTAATATAGACGCTCAAGCAAGATTATGAGCGACTCTATTAGCTTGTCTCCTAACATAATCTAGAGCATAAGTAGCATTAGAAAAAAGCAACGCCCTACAATTAGAGAGTAAACTTCATAATTCATTAACATATGGGCTATTACTAAGGACAACATTCACAACAAGCTGACAATCAGTTTCAAAAACAACGCGCAGGTCGAGAGCAATTTGAAGGGCTTGTTGTAGAGCAATAGCTTCATCCTCAATTGCGGTTGAAATAGAGGGAAAAACCATTGAGTGAGCTTGGATAAGATGTCCAAGGTTGTCTCGGAAACAGATACCAACACCAAATTTACCTTCGGCTTCGAAGAGGGCACAATCAACATTACACTTTATCCAATCTGCCTGCGGTTTAGACCATCTTGGAGTAGCTGGCTGCAAAGTATCATTGGGACGGTTGCACCACATGAAATCTTGAACAGTATTCGCTAGCACACAAGATGCTTGTGCATTGACTGGTTTTTGTTCCCATAAACAAGCATGCACACCAAATACTCCTTAATATAGCTACAAATCCAACATGATTGTCCACTTCAAGCGATCTAAGGATGGCAAACATAATAGAGGAAAAACTACCGTTTGACGTCATGTACGATGCTATCTTACTCCAAAGATTCGCTGCTTTCCAACAATCTGTGGCAAATTTACAATGCATAAACATGTGCATTTCATCTTCCAGGTCACGATTGCAAACCACGCAAGTTGACTGGCAATGGACTCCACAACTTTGCAAATTAGACCTTGTAGGTAAACAGCCGCGAAGCAATCTCCAGCAAAAATGTTTGATTTTTGGCGCAACACACAATGACCATATCAACTTCCAATCCCCTGAGACATGATAATTTGACCGCTGGTCTGAAATACTCACGCACATCTTATACGCAGATTTAATCGTGTATGAGCCATTAGGTGATGCATTCCATATTATTGTATCAGAGTGAGTTCGAGAGTGCAAAGGCAACCTACAAATATCAGATGTGTCTTGTGTGTTCATTATAGAAGTAATAAAGTCACGATTCCAAGTGTTGGTTGTTGGATTGAAAAGTTGAAAGACAGACAGATTGATGAGATTGCTTGCCGGTAATGTGGTAGGCCGCAAATTCTAACGAGTGCGGATCCATGGGTCTTTCCAGACATTAATATCATTACCATCACCGATTTTCCACCTACAACCAAGAGATAACATCAGAATAGTGCTCTAAATACACCTCCACGTGAAACTTGGACTATGACCAATAGTGGCGCCCAAAAACCCGCTTCTAGGGAAATATTTAGCTTTGAGAACTTTGGTGAGGAGAGAGGAAGAGTTTGTGAGGAGCTTCCATCCTTATTTACCTAGCATGGCAAGGTTAAAACCTTCAAGGTCACGAAAGTTGAGACCACCGTGATCCTTACAAGTAGTCATCTTATCCCAGTTTAACCAATTGATACTTCTACCACCATTCTTCTTCGAACCCCAATAAAATGAATTCATCATGCGCTCTATTTCTTCCCCAAATGAGGTAGGGAGGAGAAAAGCGCTCATACAGTAAGTAGGTATAGATTGAGCAATGGACTTTAGGAGCACTTCCTTACCTGCACGAGAAAGAGATCGAGTATTCCAATTTTGGATATTTTTCCAGATATGTTCTTTGATAAAAGTGAATATTGATTTTTTGTCTCTTCCTACCATAGATGGGAGGCCAAGATACTTACTGTGTCCCATCATTTCCACAACACCTAAAAGATGAATAATATTGTTTCGGAGAGTCGAATTTGTATTCCGACTCAAAGCGATGGAGGATTTCTGATAGTTAATAGCTTGGCCACTGGCAGTCTCATAAGTATCCATAATATTCTTGAGGGTTGTCACTTCAGAGATAGTGGCCTTACAAAAAAAGGAAATTGTCGTCCGCAAAGAGGAGATGGGTAATTGATGGACTCCCCCGACAGATGTGAGTGCCGTGGATAAGACCGATATTCTCGTGGTGCCTGATGTAAGAACTTAAACCCTCTGAACAAATAATATAGAGGTAATTTTTTTAAACTCTAGCTATGGAGGATAATCAAATTACCTTAAATAAAAAGTAGCATTAAATTACAAGTTGTATATCTTTTGAAACATATGAAATAGTAAAAAAATAGACTAAACTAATTCATTTGGTTGAGTATTATATTAAAAAAATTAAAAACAATGAATAACATATATATATATATATATATATATATATTTATATATAAATGCAATATATTTTACCAATAAAAAATTAGTATTAAAGTATATGTACACATTTTAATTTGGCTTGGTCGATTTTGAAGATTTTTTTTTTCAAAATGTAATTGGATTAAATAAATTTTCACAAAAGGACATTCAAACACATCTAATAATAATATTCAATTTTGTACTCTCTTTTTTAATCCATTTGAGGTTTTAACTCGGGAACTACTGCTAAAAATTCTTTCAATGTGTCTTAGTTTATCAACCTAGCTATTTATAATTTACATGGCCCTTGATGACATTCTTCAGATTTTTTTTTAATGTTTAATTGATATTGTAAAACGGCTTTATATTGTGTGGCTATTTTTTCTCTTCAAAACAACTTATAATTTAGAATGGAGGGGGTATTGTCTTATTACTTTCCTTATTTTCTGTTTATGGCTTTTAAATCTCATATTCACACAAAAAAAATAAAAAAAAATAACGAGAGGGCACTGTTGTACCGGTAAAAAACTATGAATACTTTGATTTAGACCGTAACCATCACATTTATCGACAATGCAAATGAAGTTTTTTCTTTCTTTCTTTTGGTCTAATGCAAATGAAGTTTTTTTTGGTAGTGATGCAAATGAAGTTTTAATAGTACATACTTAGATGAGGTATATTATTTGAACAACATTTTTTGGATAATCAAAGATATATAACAAAATATAGGTATTGATACGAAAACCAAAATAATAGAAAGAGAGTAAGAACACATAGAGATGTCCTAGTATCATTTCTCTACTAGGATTGACAGAAAGATTTTTTAAATGTCTAGTTAGAAAAAGCTAGTTCGCTGTATCATATCATATATTACCATTAAAACTGATTGTTAGAACTTAATTTTGAAGAGCCGCTAGAAGATTAATTACTTTTAAAGACCCGCCTAGAAGAGTAAGATAATTTACAATACGAGAAAAATTTAGGAACATCTATAGATCAACATAACATGATATATTTTACATAATATATTATGAACAAAAACATATATACTTTTCTTAAATGATTATCTACTCGTAGGAGAGCGGATATGTCAAAACTCGGAAGGCCTGTTCCTTGCTATACATCTTGATCTCACCCATAAGAATCACAATACATAGAATCCTTAGGAAAAAATCCAATCCGCTTCATGTCACATTCAACAGAGTAAGCATAATGTTGACCAAATCAATCAGATTAAGTTGTGTTCCATTACTTGATCTTTAGCAGTTAGATCTTTCAATATTTTTTTCAAGGCATTATGACATCTGAAAGTATTCAAGAGACTTCTGTAAGAATATATCAATCATTTAGGTTTAAGAATGAAGAAACAACCTGGTTATAATTTGGCGTACCTCCAAGGGAGATGATCAAGGAACATGGATGGTGAGACAATAATATCTTTGAAGCTTTCTCTATTTGCTACATAAGCTCTATAACATTTCCCCCTCTCCTGTGTTCTCCAAGATATCTTAAAATCAGTTTGAGGTCTTTTCTGGTCTGGGACAATATGAATTACAAATCCTGGCAGATACATCTCAGGGGGATCATCAGCAGACTGATTTTCAGAAGTTGGAACAGAATCTATAAACTGAGACACCGGATCATCTATTGAATGTACATTTGTAGCAAAAGGATTTGTAAATTCGGCATTATTAATTTCAACAATATGGTCCCTTGCCCTGGTATCAGCCCAGAGTGAAAAGTCATCATGGTCATTGTTGCCTGCAATATAACCAAAAAACCAATATAAACCATCACCATGCGAACAATCAGATTAATAAAATGATTTGAAATCCTCATTCCCAAAAGGATGCAATATTCACCATGGTCAGCTGTAACAAGAAGATCCCTTTTAATTGCCTCAGTCAAGAGTGAAGCTTCTTGAACCACTTGTATGTTGCTGCCTGCAGCATAGAGCGAAAATCTTTTCAGAAAGGAACCTCTCGCCAATCTAGTTTGATAAATGATGAAGTAAGATACATGACTCTCATCACTAATAATTGTAACAGTATCAATATGCACTGTTTAACATGACTATTAACTTGTTAAAATGAACAACCTTTATTATCAATGTCACACTGTGCTTCATGCTCTGCCTCTTGATTATTTCTTTCATATTGGCTTATATATAGAAACCGGCGAGCAAGTCTGAAAATCATGGCACTGTCAGCTTTAGGATCTTGTGCCAGTAATGTGATTGCAGCTGCCCTTAGCCTCATAATGGATCCAAATGAAAGGCGGGATGAAAACTCATTTCCATATATAATGCTGTAATATAAACAATGAAAGGAGGCTGAAAGTGTTGCCAAAAGAGAATCAACCACAATCAACTTTTCTGCTAGTAGAATTACCTTGTTATAAATGATGAGCATGCATTAGCCACAACTAAATCCACACATGGGAGTGGCCCATATGAGTAAACGTGCAGATTAGGGTATCGGTTATAAAGCTGTAGAAAAACTCAGCAATTTATTTATGAATAAAATAAAACATTTACAAAGATAATATGGCAAGTAAAAAAGATGACAGTGCAGATTAGGGTATCGGTTATAAAGCTGTAGAAAAAACTCAACAATTTATTTATGAATAAAATAAAACATTTACAAAGATAATATGGCAAGTAAAAAAGATGACACATAAAATGCCAGCCTAAGGAAAAAAGTAGGTGTTGAAATTTGGGGCTTAACTCATCCTTACAAAACCGGCTTGTAAGGTGAGGATTGCCTCCTCTTTATATACTCTTCTCAAGAGTCTTATCTATCCGATGTGGGACTTGGGTTTTTCCCAATAGTAGGAACAAAAAGAAATAAATTAACAAGAAACAAACATTAAAAAAAATGTGGAAAATTACATCACTAACCAAGTGTGCATGGTAAAACTGAAAAAGTATTACTTTTCAGTGATATATAAGAGTTATTGTTTTAAAATTTTAAGTGCTAAATGTATAATTTGAGTATTAAAGGAATGAGTTATGATTTAATGGGTTTAAAAAATAATTGCAGCCAAGTTTATAAAATGACCTTCCATGTATGGACGTTTTCAGCATTTCTTCACTTTCAGTCTTGGCCAGTACTAAATTAAGAATAATAAATCATTTAAAGTGATTATTTGAGTTTTCAACCAGCCCCTGAATCTGGTCTAACTTGATTAATTCTTGCATATAATAATACAAACAAATATAGCACTTATTTAAGACAGTCTTGAGAAGTCAAGGGTACTACTTAGCGATCCTTCCATCCAAGAGGAGAGCTAATTAAAATACATATCTAGATTCTAGACCAAGAACTTAATTAGGAAAAATCATATACCCAATTTCCTTCAATATTTTTCAGGAAAAATATACATGAGTTGAAACAGAAGCAATACTATGCTTATTTTTTACGTAGTTACATGTCATTGGCATTAGTTTACTTGGATTGTCTTTTTGGATTTTTGGAATTGTTTCATCTTTCCTAATAGATCATGACTGGTTTTTTTTTTTTTCATTAGGATTAGGAGTTTAGTATTACAATACATAAGGATTAGTGTTTTGTCTTTTGTGGCAAGATCCAATGCATCTTTCAAAAGCAATCAATATAATTTCCATATTCAATTTTTTTTTATATAACAATAATTAAACAACTAAGGAAAGTAGGAAACATAGAATATTTGTTTTACATATGCAGTTTTTTTCAGAATAGACTTTCAATGAAGACCTGGTTCTGAATCCAATCAAAATGGAAGATTATGCTTACTGAAGAAACAAATAGAAGGTAAATTCAGCCTTTAAAAGTGAGAAAAGACATACTTGCAGTCCAAGCAATGCAGCTATAGCCCCCCCAAGTGAATGTCCAACGATGCGGACATTATATCCAAAGCATTCACATCCAAATCCCAGTAATTTAGAAAGAAGCCCATAGGATTCAGTGTCTGTATTTCCATTTTGAAAAGAAAATAATGTTAAAAAAGGAGTATGTGTTATGTAAGAAAGGCAAATGTTTTTAAATTATATAAATTTCAATTTTAGTTTGAAAATTCATAAATAAAAAGTATAATATTTTACTCAATCAGGTAACCATAGAATGGTGACAATTTAACTTCCACAATAACTAAATTGTTTAGAAAGCAGGAAAGAATAAGAAAAATTCATTTGACAAGAACACCTCTTTATATACAAGTACGGAGTTCAAAGACCTGCAAGCATTTCGTACCATGCTCTCCAGGGTTTCCTTCAATCTGCATATAAAGCTCTCGTGCAGCCTCGACTATACCCGAATGTCCATAGTGGGGGAATGATGAAGCCACATTTTTGTGTATATCAGAATGAATGTGGTTGCAGCTGCAAGGAGAAACTTAAAATATTGACACGAGAGACCAAAGTATTGTATTGGAATATGTAAAATATCTTTAAAAGTTTTGGGCAAATAATTAATTACACATTGGAATCAAAATTGTAAGACACAGAAGAGAAGATATGACGGTTCCAAGATTCTCTCTGCATATGCAAGGAACTCAATAGGGATGTCATTTGCGGTTGTCGAAGGATGACAGACATAATTGATACTTGATAATCACAGCATAATACATGTTTGTTTTTTTCTGGTATCTAATACGACATGATTTGAGTTCCTAGTTATGAGACCAACTGCAGAGTCATTTGAAAACCATATTTCTGATTTGACTACAATGCCAGAGAATATGCAGGTGTCCTAAAATTTGCGATCCACTTATTTCAATGAAGATAGGATGACAACCACAGCAATTTTGAAAGCAATAGCTCCCTCTCGAGGAAAACTTTACGTGTGACTCTGATATAATGTATTTCCGAATCCATATGGTGTAACCATATGGGCTCTTAAAATGTTTAAAACGTGTGTGAATTTATAAACGAATTAATTGTGGAATAAAAGAGGGAGAATACAAAATACTTTATCAAACCAGCCAAGTCTTCTGCAGAAAGGGTGCATTCCTTGCATAATCCATCGGTTATTAGGTCCTCAGGGGTTTCAGTTCCACGTATAGCAATTACTACAGTTTGTAGATGATGTAGAACCACAATAAAATATGCAGCTTCACACTTGACCTGGCATGGGTATGAGCAAAAAAAAAAACTTTATACTTGTAGTCTCTTCCAGTAAAAAAATATATATATTATTATCATACACAAATTGAGTATATAATATTCACAAATTGGATAGTTCTGGGTTTCCCCGCATTTACAACAACAACCAAAGCCTTTTCCCATTAGATCCACTTTTATAAAGTGAACAACTCACTTTAGAAAGTAAAGTGAGTAATATCAATTGTTGATGCATAAATTGATGGTTGATAATATATACACATATATAACAATTCTTGGGTGCTGCAATACCAACCCTTGATTTTCTCACTCTACAGAAAACCCATTTTCGAGGAGCCAAAATCATTTCCCATTATATGTGGTCAGTTGCATGGATCGCCCTAACTTTTCCTTCGATGACTTCATTTAATTGTGTCTTGTTTCAAGTGACCATGATCACTCGTCCATCATGTCATTTTCACCTCTGCAACATTGATCATAATTCATTGTTGGCTCTTGATCGACTAAAATTAAGTCTTGCACAGCATCGTAGGTTTTATAACTGCGCGGTAAAATTTTCCTATAAGCTTCAGTTGTACTTTTTTATCAAATATTACACCTAAGGAGTTCCTCCATTTCATGTTTCCTACTCAGATGGTTCACGTCTTTCTCTATTTCCCCATGATTCCATATATGATGGACCTGAGATACCTAATTGTAAGATCCATCGTAAAGTATGCTTTCTTCATTCACCTTTGAGCTATAGTTTTGTTCCTCTTGCTAAAATGCATTCTATATATTCTGTTTTACTTGTACTTGCACAAAAGTGATATGCTTCGACGTTCGTCTCCATATCTCTATCTTTCCATTTATTTCCTCACTTGATTACTGATCTAAGAGTATAGTCTGCAAAATGCATGCAGAATGGTGCTGTCTGTTGGATCTATTTAGGACATATATATTGATACTGTTGGCTAGTAAAATTTTCCTTGTTTCTTTCTTGTGGGTGTGTTTTATTATTGAAGATGAGATTCATTCAACAAAATTCAAAAATAATAATGTGATTGGTGTCAATTGGTTTTCAGCATTATGTTATCTATTAACTAGAATTCATGTCCCTTTTAATCTTCATAAAATTTTGAGGCCTTTTCTACAGAATTTCACTCTTCTCATTTTGTATGATAAGCCTTTGTCTCCTATGGACCCAAAGCGCATCATGTACAGCACATTTGGACATTTAAATTCTCTAACCTGGTTTACTCTCCCATGTCTGAGCGCTTCCGGAGGCAAATTGGCATACTTTAGAAAGGCTGCAGCATGGCCTCGCCACCAGTTATCACCATCCAAAACAGGTCGTCTAAGAAAATGAAATAGGTACGTAAACATGAAGAAAGAAAGCGGGTAAGATGTAATGTAAAAACAGAGATACAGTGGCAGAGAAACACGAAGATGTATGTGTGTGTGTGTCAGTATGCATAAGTGTCAAGCTACATATGGCCTAAATATAGGCACAACTATTCAGTCGTCAAGCTACATAAACTTACGAGTTCGCTGACATGTACAAAAAGTAACCTTGCGTACTGATCTACCAACCTACTTTGATATGGTAGGGGATAGAAGGTTGGCTTGGTGGTTGGGGTGGGGTAGTTAAGGAGTGGAGTGATAAGGAGGTTTACGGTTCTATCCCCACCAACAACATAACACTAATATACTAACATTTGTCATTCCAAAACACAAAACTACTTAGATATGGTATTTCCTCTGATGAAAGACATATCAACAAAGAGGAAGAAAAAAAATGCAAAGATAAGGAAAAGTATATTTCTACAGAAATTGAATGGAAAAGAATGAGCGGAGGAACAATCAAACTAGAGAAACACTTGCACGCCAATACAGAAAATCCCTCCAACCTTGTCACAAATTCTGATAGTAATATATTTTTTGGATTTCAGAGACCATTTCTAGGTTATCAAGAATAAGTATGGATCCCCCAAAAACTTGAAATTAAAAAAGAATATTTCAAACTACTACGGATTCAGTTATATACATCATAATTCATAATGTTGAATATCCAACAAATCAGCACCTATTGCGTGCCCAAGGAGACAGAACCCCTTGTCTATAGAGCCATGAACAAGGAAACATGAGAGGATTTCGTCCAACATCAAGCAACGGACCCTGAATCATTGAATGCAGATAAATGTGAAAAACAAATTGGTAAACATAAAAGATGAATTTGAAATAAAGGTTTTGATAGAAATACAGTGTATGCAGCTTCAGCAAATTTATGAAGAGCTGCAGCCTCCCTGATTCGCATCTCTGGTGCTTCCATGGATACTTGACAAGATTCTGAAGATTTTTCATTGCTTTGGAGTAAAGCTAAAGCTGGATGACAAAAAGTTCAAATTGGTGAAATCAGCATTGTGATGGTAAAATGCAATGTGATCCATATGTGGATTGAGAGAGTGAAATTTGAAGAAACCTGCCAAGAGTTCCATATGGCCAGTTCCAGAAGCACGATAAGCAACAAGATCGCCTAATAAGCGTGCAACGGAATAGACTTCATCTTCTTCTTGTTGGATTGCAGTCAAGTATTTGACGCGGCCGAGACAGCACAAGGTCTCGCGTAAGCCGTTATCAAAAACTTCCCTGTAATGGGATTTCCAAGCATTGTCGTGGGATTCATAGAAAGATCTCCATCGGAGAACATCGGATCCAGTAAAGCATTGAGCTAGAGCAACGAAAGAGAGAAGGATGATGAATAGAGAGAGTAGCTTGTGGTTCCACCAGTGAGGGTTCCATCCTAATTCTGCAACATATATAGCATTGGTATGGTAAGGTGAGTTGAATTGAGCTTGAGGTGATAATACAAATAGGAGAGAGAGAGAGAGAGAGAGAGAGAGAGAGAGAGAGAGAGAGAGAGAGAGAGAGGTAATGAAGTGGACTCACCAACCTAAAATACAAGCAGTTGGTGTGGTGTTATCTTTGGATAAATAGTAAACAGAGTTGAGGATAAGGTAAGCAGCACACACAAATTGAATAATAGTGAGGGCGACGGTGCATCGACTCCACCAAAGCCATATTTTATACCTCGCCTGTGTTGTTAATTAATTAATATCATGAGATAAATGAAATGAATGAATATAAAAGAATAATTGATAACATACCCGTCTTTGGAAGCGAAGAAGAAGGTGATCTTCGTGGTTGTGATCATCTAGAAGAATGAGAGTTGCAGCAGATTGTTGAGCAGAAGCGGTTTGAAGCATAACAAGAATCCTTACAACGGCAGAGAATGAAACGGCAACGAAAGGGAGAAGAGAACGGAGATCGCAGAGGCGATAATTGTGGGAAATGAGAAGGGAACCAAGGAGGAAAACCAGTGCGTTACAAATCCCTAAAACAATCCCCATACGTCTAACGTTTCCAACACCCATTTTCCTCTGCTCCCTGCCTTCCGCCTCCTCCCATTTCATTTCCGATTATTTGCTTCCCAATCTTTCCTCAACTTTCCTTCCAACAAACAACGACGAAATTAACTAATATATCAAACAACACTATTTTTTTTTTTTTAGGGAAAAATAATATCAAAAACTATTTGAGTCTCAAACTATTTTCGTAAACATCAAATAAAAAATGTTCATTTTTTGTTTTTAAATTAATAACCTACAGAGTATAAATAGAAGATAAAATTAAAGCAGCATGAAATATGAGAGACATATTTAGCTACGAAAATTAATACAGATTTCAGCTGTCATTAGAAATCAAATTTCTTGTAATAGATTTCAGCAAGTTAAATTTTTTGTAAATTTTCTACTGTCAGGGTTCGAACCTCAAATCTTGTATATATTATGCATTGTTCATGTTAACTGACCTAAACTTACAAGGACACTTAAGTATCCAATCATTAATATATAAAAAATTATAATAATAATGATAATAAATAAATATTATAAACGAATTTTTTTTATGTTCATTGAATAACTTATGTATCTGATCTACGATATTAAAAATTTTAATAATTTTTTCCATATGCATACAAAATAATAATAAATATTTGAGAACATCAATAATGAACCGATTATTCAACGATTTCAAGAAATCAAACAACTAGAAGACAATCATGAAGTGTGTGTGAATATATATATATATATATGGCTGCTAACTTACACCCACTAAAAACACTAAGGTGCAGGTTAGCAAACTACATCCACTAATTAATTACCAAAAAGGCCAAATACTATTATTGTGTGTCACTAAATATTGAAGGATAGTTTTGTAAAGTTCACCTTATTGAAGGATGGTTTTGGTTTTTTCAATTTCTCAGTGATGAACTAATCTTTCCTGAGCCAATTTTTTACGTAAAAAAAACCTTCAATTCCTAAAAAAGAAAATCTGAAGTGCTCCATTTTTTTTACTCGTTATTGTTTTCATTTTGAGACAATACTAGTTTTTTTTTTGAAGGAAGACAATACTAGTTAGTTCAAGAAAAAAAAAAGACTTTAGTAGCCTCATTAGAAAGGAATAAAATAACGAAAGCTTCAGGGAAAAAAAACTTTTAACATTCAATATTGTTTAGAAAAATTTAAGGAAACATGTTTTGTCTAAGAATGAAATTTACCAATTAATCCTTTGTTTAAAACATACTTTTAATGGATAGGATTGGTCTTTTGGTAATTAACTAGTGGATGTAGCTTGCTAACTTGCACCTTAGTGTTTTTAGGTGGGTGTAAGTTAGCAGCCTCCATATATATATATATATATATATATATATATATATGTGTGTGTGTGTGTGTGTGTGTGTCAAAATTTAAAAATTTGAACCCCTTGACAACACCACTGCATACGGAGAAAGTATGGGTTGAGCCCGGGCATGTGCACAGGTTCGCCGGGTTGTAAAATCGCCCCTTGACATGAATACATATGCTGTCAAATATACAACGTTGACGTTCAAATCATTAATTGAATAGTTGATCAGTCAACACTCAACAAGAATCATATGAACAATGCAATAAGACGAGAAATCAAACATCGCACAAGACGATGAACAACACTGCGCAAAACTCGAATGACGAATTCATGAAAAACAAATTATATCTATGTAAAAATCACTTATTTAAATTAAAATAGATAACAAAAAGAAGTGATTTCGGGTCCAAAAATTGACTCAAAATCATCCTTTAATAAAGATGATGAAGATAGAAACTAGAGTCAGTTTAATGGTTTATTGAAAAGGAATAGCTAGAAAATGAAATGTATATTCATCTTCTTTTTTAATTTCTTAAAGCATCCATAATATCTACATTTTTAGTATTTAAATATGAGTTTCACGTCTACATATCATTTGTTAATAAATTTTAAAAAATATTAAATATCTTCAATCCAACACCTCTAGAAAAAAGTTCTAAATGGTTTACATCAATAACTTTTCATCTCATGTATTGGCCCCATTAATGAATATTCTCTCTATTTCATCCATTTGAAGAGATAAAGACACACAAAAAAAAAAAAACAAAATTATGATGGGTCACACTTAGTAGTAGGACCCACTATATGTTTTATGTGTTTATCTTTCTCCAAATTGTATGTTGTTTTGTCAAATGGAGAGGATCCTTACTCCCCATTAAGTGCTAAAAATTATTGTTTCCCAATGAAGGTACCTCATAGGTAGTAGGTACTATGTCTTAAATGGAGAGATCCATGTTGAGATGGTTTTATAGATAAAATGGAGAGCATCGTTTTTATTCCTACTCGAAATCATTAGAGATGAATTTTCAATTCAAAATGTTTATTTTCTAGTATCAAATAATATAATATGAAGCAAACTCACTCTTAATTTTAAAAATATATATGTAATTTTCTTTTTGGCTCTCGAAAAATATACACTCCTAAGTAGTTAGAACTTTAAGAGTTCCTCTTGTTTGAGGGTTTTGGAGGAAATAGTAGGCGAAATTATTTTTTTCTTCGTTCGGTTCAACTTTTAGAATGTAAAGGGAATGGTTCAACTTTTAGAATGTAAGGGAATGGAAGAGAGTCAAATCCCTCCTTACACTAATTCTGTTCCCCGTGAAATGGAGTTTTTTTTTTGAGGGAAGGAAGGGGAGAGAAGATTTATACTTTGGCACATGACTAAACAGGATTGCTTGATTTATTCCAGATCTCTAACTAGTCCCGCTCTCGCTTCTATTCTTTTGATTCCATAAGAATAAGTTATTCATTGCATCACACGTACCCAAACAAGAAACAATCCAAAAATCAACCTCTACTTTCAAATATAGCTATCAAATTTTGAAAAGGAATAGATATTTCTAGACTACGTCTACCACAGGTAGATTACAACATACGTTGTATGTACAATTTCCTTCGTTATTCTTTTAAAGTTGGAAGGTACAAAAATCAGTTTCCATCAAAACCTTGACTTCTATGCACAGTGCCATAGAATCTCATAAAACACAATAAGTTTATGTACTTTGTTTGCATCCGCACGTGCAATTCTCAAGGTCTTCGTGAAGCTTCTGCAAAGGGGTGAAAATATATAGTCAAGATCAACAGAGTATTAATAATTACTGAATGCATACACTTTATTTTTAACAGTAGTATGTACTAGCCTATTAATGAAATATTAATTTTTAAGAATGATGTATTCATATGAAGCTCTTGTTAATTTGGGAATATACATATATAAAAAGAATATTTTACTCAGTAGAAGCTATGGTAGCTTTACACACCTGAACTTGAGTTTGAAGACCTTTGATATGTTGAACCGCCAAATCCAGCATGTCTGAATAACTTGTTTGCTACAGTCACATTTTGAAACAACATTAAGCAACCTATAATATACACAGTTAAACACTGGTTTGACATACATTGATACATATTATGTGATGTTATCGAGTAATCCTATAAATTCAATTGAAGATGCTCCAATACTTATTGTAGAAAATATTTGAATTACCGGCAATGCTCTCATGGCATAAACCATCTACCTGCTGAGTAGTTATGAACTAATTTAACTTGAACTTGATCCTGACTCTTTGAACTAATTTAACTTGAATTTTTCAATTCTTGCACATAAATCTTACTTTGAAAAATAAAAAAGGAAAGCAAAAGCAAAAGTCTAGTTCCATATAACGTTTCAAGCTACTTTTAAGTTTAAATGGTAGTCAAATACTATGAATGAATAACCCTTCCACTGAAACTATTTCTAAAACTTTTGTTAGTGTTATTGGCAATTGATTTTGAATAATGTTGTCATTGACTTTTGTATTTTAGAAAGAAAAGAAATAGCTAAAACACCCATTTTCTGTATTATCTGCTACTGCTAGCATCCAAAGTTGATGGTAGAAGCTTAAATAAAATAGAAAGAAAAATGTCGTTTAGAAGCTCATTTACACTAAAATGGACTGTAGTATCACTTACATTCATCTATTTTCAAAGCAAGCAGGCAAGTACAAAGTAACTCAAGTCACTCTCTTTGGCATCAAGATTCAAGATTAAGGGCTCTAATTCACAGTAAAACATACTCTCCAGCTCCTCTAAAGTGAAACAATTCACCATTGATTAACAAATCAAAGTAGATATTGTAAGTACTCGTGAAAATTCAAGAGTTTGTTACAATAATACTCTCAAGTCCAGGCCTAACCAATGTAGTCATGATCGCGAACCGCCGCGTAGTATCATACGATTCTACGATCCACGGCCATGGTTCCTTGCCGTCATACAACCAGGATTGCTGGAGGTGTGTCCACGGCATGGTTGAACTCGCGAGTTCGAAGCATCTGTTTCGCAACAGACCTTTCTGAAACTGGTCTGGTATTGTGGAAACACTTGTGCTTCTTGAACACTTCCTTGGCTGAAACACGGACACTAAAAGTAAGAAAAGTTTGCCCCTTACTCTCTCACGGTCTAGTCTCCTCTCTTCTCTGTGACGTCGTTCCTCTTGCGCCACCGCCAACTGGACTACGGTTCTCAAATGTGTGCCGCCACGTGCAACACGTTCAGTTACACATGGACCTTACTTCCGCTGTTTCTGGTTTTTAAAACCTTACTTCCTCTGTTTCTGGTTTTTTAAAGGACCATTTTTTATTTTTTTTTCATTTCTGCCTTCCTTTGTCTGAACTGTGTGGTGAATTTATTTATGAACTTAGTTTTGAATTATTTATGTACTTAAGGACTGATGGTTATGAATGTTTAATTAACTTAGTTTAATGTTGTGATTTAGATGTTACGAAGTATTTTATTTATGTATGATAGTTTTTATCCTTAGTAGTATTTTTGACTGCATTGCACCTAACTACTTCACTGTTGAAACATTTCAATTAATGTGTGCGTTAGCTTAAACAGTGGCTATATAATGATGATAAATTAGGAAACATAAATACTAGCAAATGAATTAATAATAGGTAAGGAAAGTTAGGAAGCAGAAGTTGGTAGCATGAGTAATTATACCTTATCCATGTTAGGTACAAGGTCCTGCAACTTCTTCAACTTGCCACTTATTCTAGTTCTTCTCTCCTGCATACATGTAATGCAATAGAGTTGTTATATTCAAAGACAGAAGTAGAAAGAAAAAGGATAGAGTAGAGTAATGAATGAATTAATTACCCGTTCAGCAATGCTACGAGGATGAGTGGCACATCCACGCTTGGCACGGATTTTACAAGGGACAGAATCTTGGGGAATATTATGCATAAGCTGGTCCATTTCGAGAGAAGTTTGTGGGAGACTATACTGAATTAGGTGATTAAGGAGTAGAAATATTGAATTAGTAATTAAAAAATGAAATAATGTGGTTGTGGATGAAGAATTAATATTGTGAAAAGAGATAGTACCTGAGTTTCGAGCGCATTGAGGCAATGTAGAAGAAGGTCCGGATCATCATTGGGGTCAGTTCTACTAGAACGCTTCTTACTATTATTATTAGTTTGGGTTTGAGAAGAAGAAAATACTATGGAATTTGAGTTGTTGTTATTATCAGGGCCTCCTCCACCCCAGGTATTGGTACTATTAGTATGCAATGATCCATTTCCAGCAGCAGCAGCAGCTGATGCATAATCAACAACATTTTCGGATATTCGAGAAAGACATTCTTGTCCTCCCCCGGTAAAACTCAATTCAGACTTCAATCTTGAATTGCCCCTCGTGATTGTGAACCCTCCTCCAGCTTCAATTCAATCAAAAATACTACTATATATGAGATCTATCAATATAATATAATCCATTGACTTTGACTTTGTCTTAATAAAAACAAACATATACCGTTATTGTTATTGTTATTGTTATTGTTATTGTGGTTGAGAGTGGCTAGATGGTTGAGAAAGCCGGCTGGAGAGCTTTTCTGACGGAGCAAAGCGGATCCATCAAAGCCACCACCTTGACCTTCGTAAGAAGATCTCTGCTGCTGCTGTTGTTGTTGTTGTTGGTGGTGGTGCTGCTGTTGCTGCTGGGTAGAGTCATCAGAGAAATAATGTTGTCCCGTTCCAGGAAGAAGGCGTGATCCTCCTATGATGGCATCCACCGTGGTGTTGAGGAGAGAGCTAGGTGCTGAACCATACCTTGTGAGACCCGTTTGACTGATGGAGCTCTGTTGTTGCTGAGACGAAGAGGAAGAAGAAGAAGCCGATGAGGAAGGTGGACGATACATGATGATGATGATGATTTCAATTCTCAATCAATTAATCTGTGTGCGGAGACTAAGACAATTAGACAATTGAAGAAGGAAGATGGTATTTGATGATTTCAATTAATTTAATTAGAAGAATAAGAAGCAAGTTGGTGGTTTGGGTGGGGTTGAGGGACTGTTATTCAAAAAACAAACAAGATATAATGGATATTTAGATTAGATGCGCTGCCTCACACCCCACTTGTACAATACTTTTAAATCAACTTGTTACAATCACGTGCCTCTTTTTTCTCAAAACATGCCCACCTTCAACGTATCTCCATTTTCGTATGCTAAGCACTAAATTTAGTGTCATTTCACGTGGGAAAGTTAGATTCAATGATTAGATTAAATGAATAACATATTCTTAACATGCTCTCTCATCATTAGATTTTTCTTTACACTATCTTCCAACAATTTAAAAATTCTGAAAATTAATTTTCAGAAATTAAAAAATCGAAAAAATATAAAAAAAAATTCAGATATTTTTTTTTTAATTCTGTAATTCATTTATTGAATGTTAGAATTTTTTTTTTGAAAAAATGAAGAAAAAAAAAATTGTTCAAAATTTTATTTCAAAAACCTTATTTTTCAGAATTTTATTTTCTTAGAAAAATTAAAAACTTTAATTTCAAAATATTTTTTTTAAGATTTTTATTTTATTTTTCAGAATATCTTATTTTATTATGAAATTAAAAAATATATTCTTTTTAGAAAAATAAAAACTTATCTTAGTTTCCAAAATTTTATTTTTATTGAAATAAAAAAAATTCTAACATTCAATAAATGAATTACAGAATTTTAAAAAAAATTATCTGAATTTTTTTATATTTTTTTAATTTTTGAAAATTAATTTTCAGAATTTTTAAATTGTTGGAAGATAGTGTGTGAAGAAAAATCTGGTGTTGAGAGAGCATGTTAAGAATATGTTCTTCACTTAATCTAATCATTGAATTCAACTTTCCCATGGTTGGAAAGGATTAACCTTTCCCATGTGAACACACACCCTAAACTTAACAATCACATCCTTTTTTTTTAATTAATTAGTAGTATTATATATACTCCCATCCCATTGGCGGCTTCTTTCCATTCATTAACACTCTGATTCGTTAGGACATAAATAGGGAAGAGAGAGTGAAGGAAGAGAGAAGTTAAAAGAGATGATGAACTTCTCCTGTTCGGCGGAGAAGAGAAATAGGGGAGAGAGGCTAAAAAGTTGTGGGTTCCACGCAAATTTTTTTTTTCTCACGAGAAATAGAAAAGAGATGGGATGTTTTTTATGTATTCCTATTTTACCCCTCGCTTCTCTTTTCATTCAATTAATTTTATATGCTTTAATTATACTGTAATTTTTTTTCCAACGGATTTTTTTTAGTATAAATGTAGAGTTTGTCGCTATTTCCCAAATGTATGTGGTACACTATTTTTTATTTTTCTTTAATAAGTGTACGTAGTACACTGTTGTTTATTTCACAAAACATTTAAGAGTTATTACACTTTTTTTTTAGGAAAATACTACACTTTTTATTGATAAAAAATACTTAAATTTATATAAAAAAATATATATATGTTCAATTAAAAATAAATAGTTAAATTAATTAACTGAATTTAAACAAAATAATCAAATTAGTTTCAATATAAATGTTATTTTAACATAGGGACGTTATAGTACTTTTAAATATAAAAAACACTTCTCTCTTCTCTATTTATCTCATTTCTCTTTTATACCAAACAACCCATCAAATCTACTATATTTCTCACTTTTTTCTCTCTTCTCAAACTCTCTCTTACCAACTTCTCTTCTTAACCAAACACACCATAAATCCATCATTACACACACTACAATTTTGCTAAACTAATTTCGACATTCAATATGTGACGTGAGTACGATACCAAGTCACTAGGAGAACAAAGTCTTATAATAACTAGAGTATTTTGTTTAGGAGAATGTTAATCACTGCCCTAAAGACAATGGTTAAGCATCTAAAATAAGTAAATTTTAATAAAAAAAGTTTTGTAATCATTACTTTATCAAAAGTAATATGCAAGACCATCTCTCTAACATACGATATGAACTCTTAGAATTTCAAAAGTCAAAGATAAAAGTAACAAAAATCTACGACTAAACTCAAATTTTAAGCCTTTTTTGTTTTTTTTTTTCCTTTTTTAGATGAGCATTTTATAATGTTCTAAATATATTTGCAAAAATACACATTGACTTAATAATAAGAACTAAAATTGTGTGTAGTAAAATTTTATAGAGACGGAAATATATCCGTTTTTTAAGGGGGTGAAAAACAAAATTTGATATTTTGTTGGGACAAATTTTCTTTAACCCTAACTTACACGTTGCTGATAAAAATTATTACCTAAAAATATGTACTCCCTCCTCCTTTTCTATGTATAAGCAAAAGTGAGTAAAAAAATTATGAAACTTTTACGGTACACTCACAAAATGAGGTGTACCGGTACTTCTGCTTCTTAATTTTATAAATGAACGATCATTTTTTATGTAGTAAATAGCTATT
This sequence comes from Medicago truncatula, assembly GCF_003473485.1. Lineage (NCBI taxonomy): Eukaryota > Viridiplantae > Streptophyta > Magnoliopsida > Fabales > Fabaceae > Medicago > Medicago truncatula. Next base: position 56,566,694 of record NC_053042.1, read on the forward strand.
TGTCAATATTTATATTTTATAGAACAACATTTCATAAGAAAAAACATCATTTAATTGTTTATAAGAATCATAATAACTTTTTTTACATATTATCGTAAAAAATAATGAATGTTCTCAATTATGAGCAATAAAAATTTAAAAAAATAAAAAATCATTTCGTTGACACTTTTGATGAATAAGATTTAGTTATTATAATTATAAATGCTAAAAAATAATATATTTTTTTAAAAAACAATTCATTTAACTATAAATTTAAAGAGTGAGTGTACCGGTACACTCAAATATAGTGGGTGTACCATAGGATTTGCCAAAAAATTAATATATTTAGTCCAAAATTTGAATCAAATACATCAATTTTATTTGATCAACTTTTACTTATAAATAGAAATGAAGTGTCTCAGAATGAGTCAAATACACTCAATTCATTCATTATTGAATAAGTAGGAAAAAAAAAAAAAAAGACATTGTTTTTAGGTAATGATTTTTATGTGCAAGAACAAAAAAAAATGAATTGTGTTCTTAAAGCAAATTTTATCCCATCCTTGTCCCGTTTGTGCTTTCAAACTAATTAAATTGTTTTGATTTTTCCTTGTTCAATTCAAAACCAAACCAAATCAATGAAACTTGATCACTATCAGACATCGTTTGAAAGTGAGCACCCTATACCAAAACCAAACCATTCTATTTTATTATTATTTCTTTCATTTCATTCTAAATTCATACTTTGATATTAAAAAATAGTTTACTAATGTATTTTTTAGTCATTATATATTATTGTTTTCATCGTAGCTAATTGGGAAAAAAAGTGAATTGTGGGAGGTGGGAAAAAGAAGGTAGTGTTGATCAGGAGGATCGAGGAAGGGCGCACGCACATTGTAACGGGTTGATTGAAGGCCCAACCCAACTCAAATCAACTTGTGTTATTATTAGGGCAACGCAACGCAAACTGAACGGTACGGTGAGAGAGTGTGAGTGAAGAAGGAAGAATGGGAAAGCGAAAAGGAAGGGAAAATAACGATGACAGAAGAAAGAAGAAGAAGAAGAAGACGGAAACAACAGGCTCCGAGCAACTGCGTTTCTTTGTGAATGAATTTCAATCTGCCAATGATGTTCAACTCTCTTCTATAGAGTTGGAATCCCTGAAAGCAGATAGTTCGATTTTGGAGCTATCAAATTCTCAAAATTCAAGAGATACAGATTTGGATGTGAAATTGTTAGGTGGAGATATTAAAGGTGCATTTGGGAATTGTTGGAGACAGGTGCTGTGTGAAAGTGAAGTCGTTGAAGGCAAAATCCCTCCCGGCAGCCCTTCCGTTCTGATTGTGTCTCCCTCTGCTTTAAGATCCATACACCTCTTAAAGGGTTTTCGCTTTATGACTAAACAATGCAGCGCTGTCAAGTTATTCTCTAAGCACATCAAACTTCAAGAACAGGTAGCTGTTTTCCTAGTTATTTATGGGACCTGACATTTACATACATTTCTATCCATAAATTGACTTTTCTTCTGCATTCATGTCCATGATTTCTCCTTTTATCTAATTCATCTGTTTTATTCATCAACCAATGCAGATTTCTTTGTTGAAAAACCGTGTTAACATTGCCAGTGGCACACCAAGCAGGTTGCTCGCTCATCTTACATCCTTTCATTTTCATTACTTAGATCAGTAGTCCTTCCTCAAGTACGATTTGTTTATTTATTTATATACTCTCAACCAATCAAATGCAGGATAAAGAAGCTCATCGACGTTGAGGCATTAGGCCTTTCAAGGTTACAGGTACTTGTGCTTGACATGCATCCTGATGTAAAGGGCTATTCCTTGTTTACCCTTCCACAAGTCAGGTGTGCTTCTCTTTCTTCCCCTTATCTATTCTGTTTGGATTCTCTTACTGGAGCAGCTTATCTACTGGCATAATTTTTGTGTGACTGTTTCGGAGAACTTATGGAAAAAGCTTATGACATTTTTCTTAAGTTGTTTATCCTCCTGGTTTCAATTCTTTAAAACTTTATTTGATCTTTTGCTATAGAAATAAGTTGTTTATCCTCCTGGTTTCAATTCTTTAAAACTTAAATATCTCTAATTACATTCAAATTATCACCATTTTTGTGAAGCTAAACTCATTGATGTTACACAAAATAACTGGCTGGCAGGGATGAATTCTGGGACCTGTTCAAGAATTATTTTTATCAACCGATGATCAAGGGTGATCTGCGCATCTGTCTCTACGGTCCATATCAGCTGGCTGCTTGTTCAAATGGCAAAAAAAAGGATATATGACGCTAATCATACTTGTCTTGTTTTAGGGTTGTATACTGAAAATATCTTATATTAACATTCCATTATCTTTAAATGACATCCATTTTTTATGAAACGGAATGTTTTTACTGTTAGTACCGTATGATTGAAGTTAAATTTGTCCACACGACTAGAGTGTGTTGCCGTTAAAAAGTTGAAGTGTATCAGGATTATTTTTACTACTCTAACGGACCTTGTTTACATCAAGAGACAATATTACTTCAATAAAACATTTACCGTGCATTATACCGTTGATTTTTAGCGGAAAAAGACCAATGATTGTTTCAACCATGATTCAAACTTGGTTCTCTCAAACGATTTTTGTTTGGTTCTTGTTCTTTTTTTTTTTTGTTTTTTTTTTTCCTTTTGGAATTGTGCTTACCTACCGGAGTGTTTGTGCTTCATTAGTATCAAAGTTTGCCTTGTTGCCTTGATCCCAAACGAAGGGCACCAAAAGACAAACTCCATGGATTGTTGTATGCTTAAGCAATGGAGCTTTCATATTGTGAGTTCACAAAGAAGGACATGACAAAATGGCTATTTGATGGAGTAGGCGATCTTCAATATCGGGTCTAACTATATACAAAACAAAAGTACACAGCAAGATTGCCTCCAATTTAGTATTCTATTATAAGGATGCGTCAGTTGACAAGTGAGTTAGGTGTTGTATCATGCACCACTTTTATCTATCGTTAGATTGAACTTTCTATTGTATTTTTCTTCTTCCATCCTAATTTCCAATTGCTCGATAACTTTACAATTCCATAGCATACTAATTGCCACGCATGAATATTTTTCTCCAACGGTTTTTGTATTGGACGTAGAACTTGAATTTGATGGGACTAGGATTGCCTGTTGCAATAAAGCACGCAGTTTGTTGATTTACATCTTGGCCGTTAATTATAGATTGAACGGTTCATATTAATGCCTTTACAAAATATTTTAAACAATTTTGACATATTAGATCACACGGTTTTTTATATGTTACATTATTATTCTGTTGTAAGTTGCAACGGTAGAAAATCCAAATCTAATTTGATGCCTGTTTGTTCCATTTAGATAATAAAAAAATTTATAAAAAAAAAATCAAATGGCTTTACAATTGGGTCTAGAATTTGATGGGATTTTTCATACAGAAACCCTCAAACACGTTTTATTATAAAACATCAGATACGGAAGATTCAATTTAAATATTTTCAGGGTTTCTGAGATAAAAAAAAAAATAGCACATTTTATTTTGGATAAATAAAATCCTTAAGAAGCTAGAAAGAGAGAAATCGACTTTAGTGGTGATTTTTCGGAAACAATGAAATGGGGTAGGAAATGTACATGTTGGGTTGTTGACTCGTATATTGGTTGTTTTTATTTCAAGGGTGGTGGAAGGGATGGCTGCTGAGGTGTTTGTCAATTGATATGTAGGAGGAGGTGGGACACACTCGTCGTAGAATAGGGCATGTAATACTTGTGCATTCACTTCATACCGCTCAATCCAACAATTCATAAAGCTTGTGCATTCACTTCTTCTTCTTCTTTTTTTTTTAGCAATGACACTTTAATCACTTCTTTTTTAAGGAGACACTTGAATCACTTGTTCATCATATTAGAAAGAGCCATATTTTTAAGTTGAATTTATTAGGAGTACTTTTGAACCTCAGATATGATAAACGTATCATAAAATAAAGTTGTGTTATTTTGACACAAGTTTGACATTGAATTTTGACATGAAATTTTAATTAAATATACGGCTAATCACATTAATAAGATGCTTAATAAATATATAAAAGTGTTACAACTTTAAATATTAACCAAAATTTTGAATATCATTAACTACAATTTTTATATTTTTTTTTGTTACAACTACAATTTTTATATTTAAACATGTAAACATTTTATATTATTTATATTTTTTAAACGTTTAAAAATCATGTATATTTTTTACCCAAAAAAAATTCATGTATATTTGAACACATTTTAAATGACTAATTAATTGATATATGTATATTTAAGCATCTAAACATTGTGGTTAATTGTGTCACTTTGTTATATCTATTAATCATTGAAAGAACGTAATTAACCTCAAATTCCTCTCAAAAAATATATTTAACTTCATATTTGAACTATGTTAATCATCCAAATTGATGTCAAATTTTTTAGTCAAAATATCATTTCTCGAAAAAACATATCCAACATGGAAGATTTCATTCATTTACAAATACTTTAGAAGAGCTTATGAAAATAGCTTACGCCGTTTCCATAATTTGTTTTCAACTTATTTCCACAACTTCTCTAGGATAGCTTGCGGAAAAAGTTTACTTTATTTCCTCATTTTTAATAGAAATAACGTATTCATACACTTGTATGAATACGCTCTTATGCTACAAGCCTTAATTTAGCTGCTTATCCAATCAAAGCCTTGATCAGAAATGGAGCTGAAATCTCAACGGTGGCTTCTTCCAATTAAGTACTAAGACCAACTATGACAAGGTCACATCACATGATTGAATAAAATACTGAGACCAATCACAAGGATATATCTTTAACATAGACACCCAATGATATAGATCAAACCATCCATTGTGTATTAATATCATACATTATCCTGTATTTTATTGATCGAAACTCGCCACTATTTAATATTTATACTATCAACAATAACTAAGCATAATCACTACTTTGAAGTGAAAATATGAAGGGGAAAATCCCTTGGTGATTTTTTTTACCCTACCCACCGAAAGCTAGCTAAATCATACATGAACTGATTGCCTCATCCACTTTGTAGCCGACCACTTCTCCCCGGCAAGTACCGGGCATCCTCCATGCACACTATCCGGATCTGACTGTCCATCCAGTCCCTGATAATACCAAGCAGATAAGAATTACTATCTTAAAACCATATAACAAGTTTTCTAGAATATTAACGAAAACTGCTATTTTGTAATCCAGATGAATGATTTCCTTCAAAGGCAAAGTTATACTAACCATACTCCAGAAAAGCACAGCATTTCCTTTAACTGGTTTCACACATAAACCTTTGGTTAATTTCCCACCACAGCTACATTCATCTGAACCAGCCTGAAACACATTGCATTCTATCAATAGCAGCCTTGAGTGTAGTCAAAATGTCCAACTAGAGTGTTTGATAATACTATCACATCACATAGTAGATAGCTAACACTTGCATTTTACACATTGGGCATGTTTCTCAGGTTATGGGCAAATCCAAGAAGGAATCTTGCGATTAGGAATGTCTTACCCCCGGAGATTGATTTAAATTGCATTTGGTGTACGATGGGGGTTGAAACATCCACACACTTATTCCTACATTGCGAGTTGGCGTGGAATGTTTAGTTGTTATTAATGAAGTGGTTTGGTATGAATTTCATCATTCCACCAAAGTTGTTTATCCATTGGAAGTGTTGGAGTGGTGGGGGGTTAACTAATAAGAAAATCCGGAAAAGGAGGTGGATGGAGTGGCACGCGGCTATTTGGATTATTTGGAAAGCGAGAAATGACCGGATTTTTAATAACATAACAAAAGGGGTGGAAGATTTGGTGGAGGAGATTAAGGTTTTATTGCGAAGAATGAAAATTCCGGCTTGTATGTTTTATGAATGGTAGTGGAACCCGAGTGATTGTCTTTTGAGGTAATGAGGTATTTTTTCTGGGATGCTGGCAGGTGCTGTGGGTTGGATTTGTGAAGCTGCTGTTATGATGAGTTTTCCTTGTCATTTTGAGGTTGTTCTGTGCTGCTGTTGTATTGTGCTTGGGCAGCTGGGTGTTTTTGTGTTGCTGTCCGGTTTTGACAGGTGCAGACAGCAGTGGGCTGTGTGTTGTTCTATCTATTTTGAGGTGTGTACTTTAGTGTGTTGTTGTTGGGTTCTTGATTACGAGACTGTTTTGAGGTTCTATGGGGTGTTTTTTTCTCCCGAATATCGTAGCTTATGTATTACCTTGTTTCATGCTAACCTAGCATATTTCATGCGGGTTATGCTCTAATAATATTTGCTGATTAAAAAAATAAAATAAAAAAAAGGAAGACACGAGCTCTAAAAATAGCATATGTACATAACTAGAGTGAGCATTAAAACATAATAATTAGTATCAATGCATCATAATCATTCAGCATTCCATTCTACTTGTTATCTAAAGATGTGAAAATGATAGTTTTCAAAAAGGAGAAGCTTACCGATGGGAAATGTGTTTCCCCTCCCTCAACATTGTCACCTAAATACATAAGCATTGTAGCTATTCGCTGGCCACCACGCTTCAAATTGAACTGTAAGCAAACAGAAAGGGTTGCAATTGAGGTGATTGTAGAAAGAATCTATAAGAATGAATGAATGGAAAATAGAGAGAGAAGTGACTCACAGTATCAGAAAAATAGTCATGATGAGGTCTGTAATACTGATTCTTCTCATACCTGAGGACTTGCATGAGCTCACCATTTTCAATTGGAATTTGAGAGTAGACAGAAATTCTTTTTTCAATTGCATGTATCATAGGATATTTTCTCTCTTCATGACTCAAAAACATACCAGAACTTGTTCTGACATCACTCTTGATTCCTTTTCCTGTATTTGCATCGACGACAGTTGAAATTTTAAGACGAGGGAGGGCAACTCCCCTAAGATAATCGCATTCCTCGTAGCTGAGGAAGTTATGAAGTAAAATAATTCGTGGAGACCAACTAAGGACTTCAGGTTTGACATATCCAAGGCGTAAGATTTGTGCTTCTTTGTCATTATTATTATTCCAATAAGTATAACCTCTGGGGAGTAGTGATCTTGTTGTTGTTGTTGTTGTAAATGGTTCTTCTAGTTCTAATCTGCGTATGAATGCCAATTGAGAGAGAGCACCTGCAATTGCAATCACAATCACAATCACAAATTGAATCGATTCGAAGAAGAAGAAATAAAATTACATACCAATAATCATTCCGATTGTGACGAAAGTGAGAAGTCCGAACACAATCTTCATCGCCGGAGGACTCATCGATTCGATTCATTCACTCAAATCCAGTCAGTCAATCTCTTTCTTTTTTACTTCATTTCTTTCCTTTCATTCATTTTCCCAAGCTCTCTCTCTCTCTCTCTACTCCTTTTTCTTTTTCTTTTTCTTTTTCTTTTCTTTTCTTTTCTTTTTTCTACAAAGAAATAAATAATATTCAATCTTGTTATGAATATAAGAAAAGTCGATGTCCATATATATTTCTTAATGACATCGTATTAATTATTTTTTAAGTCACATATATTTGAATTTTTTATTTTTTTTTAAGAACATATCTGTACTTATTCTTTAAGGTCTATTTGGTACCAAATTAAACATGTGTTTGGTTCGTAAGGGAATGGGAGGGATTTAAAAATTATTTTATTGTTTACCCTTAAACTTAATTAAATAAAGATAATAAAGTAACGAAACAATAATGATGTAATCGATCTTGTAAAAAAAATAATGATGTAATCGATAACAACAAGATGTAGACGATGTAATAATGGATTAGTAATAGAATTATTACAAAAAAATTAAGTTGTTAATAATATGGAATAAAATTGTTACAAGGATAATATAACCTAATAACAATAGAAATTGTACAATTTGTCAAAAAAACCAATAAAAATTGTTACAAGATCATATAATTATAATAATAATAATAATAATAATAATAATAATAATAATAATAATAATAAGTTTCCGTCAAAAAAATAATAATAATAAGTTGTTTCAAAGATAATATAACATAACAGTAATAATAAATGTTGTTATAAGGATAATATTGAGATTTTAAATTAATCTAAGGATAATTTTGGTAGTGCAATAAAATTTGCTCTTCTCCTCTTCTAAAAATTGAGCTAGATACTTTAAATTAAAAATATTCCCTCCCCTCCAAAACTCTTGAACCAAACGGACCCTTAGGTACTTAACTCTTAAGGTAACATAATTGTACATCACATGTGAGAATATTATAATGAGTAAATAGTCAATTACCCCCCTGAAATTGTAAGTTTCGTCAATTACCCCCTTAAAATTAACAAAATGTCAATTACCCCCTTGAAATTGCACAATGTTAATCAATTTACCCCCTCCGTCAAATTTTTCTGTTAGTCAACATGACGTTTTGCAAATACCCCCTGAAGTTTTACACTTATGTGCAAAATGCCCCCCGAACTTGAAAATTTATATGTTTTTTTCTTATCCTTAACTCAAAGATATTAAAGACAAGCAATTAGTCAATTACCCCCCTGAAATTGTAAGTTTCGTCAATTACCCCCTTGAAATTAACAAAACGTCAATTACCCCTATGAAATTGCACAACGTTAATCAATTTACCCCATCCGTCAAATTCTTCTGTCAGTGAACATGAAGTTTTGCAAATACCCCCCTGAAGTTTTGCACTTATGTGCAAAATGCCCCCAAACTTAAAAATTTATATGTTTTTTTTCTTATCTTGATTCAAAATATATTAAAGACAAACAATTAACAGTTAACTTTAATATTTAAGCTTAAAATAAGAATATATCCTCTAAAATAACGCATAATTAATAACTTCATATTACTTTAGTAAAATGCATGTTTCGTTCAATTTTTAAGATAGAATAATTTTATTCAAACTTATCTCAAGAAACTGCTATAATTAATTATTCATTAGGAATGAGTGTCTCTAGCTTACTTTGTTGTGAATTGGCGTATCTCTATCTAAATAAGTCATAATTTATGGAGAATTGAACAACCAAATGGCATAACATAAACAAAATAAAATAACAAACCCCTTTAAGAATAAAAGAGTCATGTAAAATATTAAAGTTAACTGTTAATTGCTTGTCTTTAATATCTTTGAGTTAAGGATAAGAAAAAAATATATAAATTTTCAAATTCAGAGAGCATTTTGCACATAAATGTAAAACTTCAGGGGGTATTTGCAAAACGTCATGTTGACTAACAGAAAAATTTGACGGAGGGGGTAAATTGATTAACATTGTGCAATTTGAGAGGGATAATTGACATTTTATTAATTTTAGGAGGGTAATTGACGAAACTTACAATTTTATAGGGTAATTGACTATTTAGTCATATTATAATTATATATGCTCTCTCTTCTTCTCTGCTTCTCTTTAATCTTGTAGTTATGATAACTGAACACACAATCTCAAACACAATACAACACCACATATGAAGTACGTATAATTTTTTTTCTCTCTTTATCTCTCTTCTCTCCCTCCCATCCATGTTGCATCCTTTCTCTGTCATCTTCTACCCACCCAGCAACCAACCAACCGCCGCTTCCTCTCCCCGGCTCCGGCACCACTACCCTCTAACATTATTCTTAGATCCATCTCAACCGTATACCATTTCCCTGTTGCTTAATACATCTATTACCATTTCTCTGTTTCTTCTTTCTCCTTCAACACAAGACTTTTCTCTCTTACACCATGTTTATTGTTCTTTCAACTAAATGAGCAACTCATAATTTTCATTGCCATACGATTAATTCTTTTCTATTTCTGAAATAATCATCCATAAATTCCATTAATGTCTACTTACTAAGACATGGCCGGTCACAAATAGTAGAACCAAACCTCAACTTTTGGTGAGGAAGGAAAGGTGATGTTCCAGAGAAGAAGAACAATTAGAGAGAGAAAGGGGAAACTGCGGTGAAAGGAGGAGGAAGAAGAGAGAAAATGACAAAATTGCACTTCCAATTAAAGTTGAAATGACATAAATACCCATGGTGTTTGTATTGTGTTTAAAAAAATGTGTTCAATTATCATTTCTGAGCTTACCAATTGAGATATGCAATTCTTCTTAATCTATTTTTTTTTATGTAAATAAGTTTTAATTTTATATCGATGATTATAGATTATACTTTTACAATTCCATCAATTGGAATCGATGTCGATTAAATCATTATTATATGAATTGTATTCTATTATTGTGTTTGTTTATTTCATATTAGTATTGCATAAGGATTCAATCTATAACACTTTTTTTAAGGGCCGGTGCATAGAATTTATATGTTATACTTATAGCGTCATGTCAATTTCAAGAAATTGCTGTTATCTTCAATCGATTTTAATTTTGGTTGTATGATACAAGTTTGGTTTTTTATCTATGTTTCCTTATTGTGATTTTTATACTGTGTTTCTTTGTGTTAGGAATGGTTTGTCTAATTCATGCATGGTTGAAGTCTTATTACTATTAATTATTGCTATAGTTTTTGTGTTCTTATGACTCAACTTTTTATTGTGTTAATGCGTATAAATTACAAACAATAATTTTTATAAAGTTTTGATTAAAAATATTTTGATTTGGAATGAAACTATAGATATAAATATTTTAAACTTTCATACCGTACCAAATCATATTTATCTTTTTTAATAACCCAACAATATAGAAAACCTCAGAAAAATATAGAAAAAATATATAAATACATATATTTTTGAACGATGCCAACAATATAGCATTTTTACGGATAAATTTATTTAATGATATAATCGAAAGTGATAAAGTCAGTTTAAAACATATGTTCCTTTTATATGTAGTATATAAAAGGGATTGTTATTATATTTATTATTACTTTAATTTATTTTTTTGGGTCAAGTAGCGCTCACGGGGATTACTTTAATTATTTTACTCCTGGAAGATATACTTTTAGATTATTATTTTGTCTCAAAAAAATTGTAACATGAAAAAAGTTATTGTACTCTATTCTTTCAATAAAATTGCACAAATGATTGGAAATTTATTTTACTCAATTTTTTTAATTAGTAAAATTTAAATCACCCGTGCATCTCAAGGTCCATGGTCTCGTAGAAATAGAATAGAATTCAATAATGAACGTGAGGTTGTATGTTGGAGCCACAAATTTGGCGTTGATGCGATGAGAGGGAGCAAAGCAAACAAATGGCATGGTTGTATCTCCAAACCCATTGGAGTGGAGAGGAGAGGAGGGAGAGAGGGAAAAGGAATCCAAACGCAAACACAGTTTAATATATCATTTTCTCTCTCTAGCAAATTGAATTGAATTAATAATAATAATGCGGTGGTTTTCGCACTTGGTGGCAAACATTCTTATTCTCTCCTTCTTCATGTTCCCAACAACAAATGCCGATGACAACAACGCCGCATGCAATCACGAAACGCAATTGGTAATTCTTACTTGTATTTTATTTTATTTTATTTCTAAGGAAGGATATGTAACTATTTGTTTTTATTTGTTACAGGTTAAAGTGAAGAATTGGGTTGATGGCAAAGAAGGCGACATGCTTAACGCTATGACCGCTAAATTTGGCTCTATTTTGCCTAAACTTGCCGATCAATCTCTCAAATCTCCTCTCATTTCTTCCATTCCCGCTGACTGTTGTTCTCCTTCAACTTCCAAGGTGCATTTCTTATTCATTTTTTCGAAATCTACTGTGCATTGCATCTTTTATCATCATTATTTTATTTAAATTTAAATAATTCCTATAAAAAAAATTCTTTCACCTTTATTCCCACAAAAAAATCTATCACCACTTTTGATCCTTGATTTTAAGTCAACACATTATGTTTAGTACATTATAAAATTATCTCTTGAAAACATTTATTTTTTTAACTAGGGATGAATTAAATATGAATTTTTGGGTGAGATTCTTATATATTCTAACCAAAATTGGTGATGGAAAACTTAAGAGGGACTAAAAGCCAAAGAAATTTTTTAGTGGAACTAAAACAAAATATTAAAATAGTTTTAGGGACTAAGAACATATTTAACCCCTTTTTTTTTTGCACTGCAGTTATCTGGATCAGTTGCTGTTTGTGTTCGTGGTAACTGCGACTACACAACTAAAGCTACATTATCACAGTCAGTGGGTGCTACTGCTGTGTTGATGATAAATGAGAGTAACTTCCCCACCCATACATCCCATTCATTTCACTCAAACGTATTTCATTTCGCATATTATATTGTCCATCTCAGCACCAAATCATATTTATCCTCATTTTCATGCCCTCGTTTTCTTCCAAACTATTAATTCTCCATGTTAAGTTATAGTTAAAAAATATATTAATCAATGAAGAACTAAATCTGTTAGCATTTCTATTTGCTAATTGGAAAGTACCTTACATTCCATGCAATTTGACTTGTTATATATATGTTCTTTTTAAATGTTTTTTATTTTCTCTCAGAGCTTGTTGAGATGGACTGCCCCAAGGATACTACAGAAAAAATAAACATTTCAATTCCAGTTGTCGAAGTAACAGAGGAAGTGATAGATAATCTCAACAAAATTTTGAAGTCTGGAAAAAAAGGTTGGGATTTCAATTTCTGAAACTTCTATTCGAATTTATATACCATTTGAAAAATACATATGCACTTATTTATCTATTATGTTGTCTCAATGTATATTATTTAGTTGTTGAATGTATAATTCTTTTAACCATGATAAGAAATATGAGAGAGAGAGAGGGGGGGGGGGGGGGGGGGGGGGGAGAGCACGTGGTTAATTGAACTAGTTGTGTCGAGACATGTATCTTGTAGCGAGTATATTATTTTCTTGTCTCTGATTCGTATGTGCTGAAGAATGAGGAGGAATCACACGAGCGCACACACACATACGAAAAGGGAATAGTCATGTTCATTATATTGCATGTGTCCTTTGTGTGGTTGATGAAACATATATTTCTATTAGATTCCTTTTTGCACGAGATTTACAATTGGTTGATTTTGAATTGCCCATTTCAGTGGAAGTTCTACTATATGCTCCAACTCGTCCAACTATAGATTTCTCTGTTGGATGTTTGTGGTTGATGTCTGTCGGAACAGTTATATGTGCTTCGTTATGGTCAGACTTAACTGCTCGTGATCAGCTTGATGAACGCTATAATGAATTATCTCCCAAGGTTTTTTCATGTAACCTTATATTTGTACTAGTTTATGATAGTTTCTTAAATATGTTATGGAGTGACTTTTAAATCATTTGGTATATCATGATGTAAAGTTACACTTTCATTTAACTAGTGTTTTAACGATGCTTAAATTGGAAATTTATAATCAATGAATTACCTCATCATGAATGCTACTATGCCTTTCCTTTCATCTTTGACTACCTTCTATATGATTAGACATCAATCATTGCAATCAGCTAACTATTAGGTCTTATACTAGAGTTATTATTCACCAAGCAAGTCTTATTCTCATCTTGTGTTCACCTAGTTTAATGATTGCAAGTTTATTTAGTTATTTTACTACTGAATCTTAAAGGATGTTAGTTTATATATGTGTGTTTCTTTTTTATTTTAGGGATCTTCCACTGCTGAAAGAGTGACAAATGATTCTGAAAACGAAATTGTTAACATAGATACAAAGGGGGCTATCATCTTTGTCATTACGGCTTCTACGTTTCTTGTGCTATTATTTTTCTTCATGTCATCTTGGTTTATCTGGATATTGATTGTACTTTTCTGCATTGGTGGTGTTGAGGTAAGGTAGCTTTATTTCATTGATTTTATCCCCCACACACACACATGTGTGCGCGCGCGGGGGTCTATATATATATATATATATATATATTTGTGTGAGTGTGTGCATGTTTATATGTATACGTGTATATGTGTATGTATTTCATGGTTTGCTCAAGGTATTGATTCCTTATCATTGTCTATGATCAAATTGATGTAACGATAAAAACTATAAGTGTATAATTCTAAATCAATAAACATAGAGACATACACCATTCAAATTATATTACATCGATTCTGTTGGATTTCAAAACTATTGGTGTATGTTTGAGAATATGTTCTTGGGTCTTGAAAGACTTTAAGAGCACAAATAAATATTTATACCATCACCTTGCGGATGAAAATAGGATATCATAAACTAATTACTCTCTCACCAATTAAACTACAAACATGAGGAAAGTTATTCGTATAATTGTTCAATCTTGCAAATTAAATAGCTAAGCTCTCTTAAACGATACAACTAGACAAATGGCTCCAAATACAACAAACAAATCATTGTACACAAATATTTGTCATCTCTGATTGATGAGAATGACAATGGTGAGAGACATTCAAGATTAATAGAAAGCGAAAAAGTTTTGGATTATTCTCTTCCTCAAGTTTGAACATGGCCCTTAGAGATCAACCAAACTTTCAGGCAGACAATCAACCCTTCCAAGTTTACTTATATTATACAAATCTGATTATTTTTTCATTCTAGTTGCATGGGAATTATTGTTTTCCATACATAGGGAATGAGAAACTTCACTATGTTCTTGAGTCTGTTTATAGTTGTATACGTTTTTTTTTTTCTTTCGAGAATATTTGTTTGCCTCTGACTCTATTTCTCCTTTTTTTTGTTGGATAGATTTTTCTTTACTATAAAAAATGTATCATATGAAATTAGTCAATTCAATTAATTTGGGTTTTAGTTTTTTCATAATTGCTTAACTCCTTTTTCATTAACTAAAGCATTTTTTTTTTCATTTCAAGGGGATGCATAATTGTATTGTAACTCTCACTTTAAGGTATAACATATGTCTTATTTCTTCTCATAAAAAGTAAAATATTTGTTCTTTTTTCATATTGTGTGCTTGTTAACTTTTCATTTGTTTTTCAAATTTATGAGCAGCAAACGTCCCAATTTTGGTCAGAAGACTGTGAATTTACCTATGTTTGGAGAGATTTCTATTTTCTCACTGGTGGTGTTGCTATTCTCTGTGGCATTTGCGATAATATGGGCTGCTACTCGACGAGAATCATTTTCATGGTTTGGCCAAGATGTTCTTGTAAGTGGAAGTTTCTAGTACCAATACAATTTCTATTATCATTGCAATTTATGCACTAAAACTTTAAGACAAAGAGACAAACTTTGGAATATATTACTCATATTGATAATTGTATGAGATTTAATTTGTTTTCTTTAAACATGTCATTAACCGACTCTAATTGATGAAACAAAACAAATCCATGATTTTTTTTCTTTTCAAAAACAAAGGCAAAAGTTGCACTGATTTTTAGTCGTAGGTTTAACTTTGTTGATGACTTCATACTTTCATTGATTTTCTTTTTTATACATTTCACCCTCTTGTCTACATACTTAAAAATGAACATGTTGACGTATGCACAAACACATATAGTGCATTTTTTCCAACAAAGTTTCTTGTGATTGTGTATTGTCATTGACAAACTTTATACGTTGCTTGATTCCATAACAAACTTTCTACAACAACGCATTGAAAAATGGTTTTTGTTGTCTCAATAATGATTTTTACAACTCACTCATGATAGAGATATTTATTGAATCTATTTGATTTTATTTGACATAATTCACTTGAAATACGATTTTATTCTTTACAGGGTATATGTTTAATGATAACAGTGTTGCAATTAGCTCGTTTGCCTAATATTAAGGTAGATGATTGACATTTTTTCTGTTAATAATTTTGATTTCGTATTTGTTTTTTTTTCTAACATTAGTTATAATTTTTTTTTTTTTTTTTATCATTTTCATGTGCATTTGATGTCTTAGGTCGCAACTGTACTCCTTTGTTGCGCATTTGTATATGACATCTTTTGGGTATTCATATCCCCGGTGATATTCCAGAAGAGTGTTATGATTACAGTAAGTCTTACTTTTTTATTTGTTTTGTTCTTTTTACCAGGATTGTTTATTTACATTTTGGACCTGAGTTCTCAAACTATAGCGTAACCAATTTTTTATTTTTTTTGCTTTCTTTTTTTAACTTTTTTTAATTTGATATTTGTTTTTCATCTTGCTATAAATATCTACATTTTCATGTTTCTTTCTAGATTTTCTTTGTGCCTCCTCTCTCTAATAAAAGTTATTTGTTACACCAAAGAAAAATGGTATATGTAGTTTAACGTTTTGTTATCTAGGTTGCTCGTGGTGACAAAGCAGGTGGTGAAGCAATTCCCATGCTTTTGAGATTTCCACGTCCTTCTGATCCTTGGGGTGGCTATGACATGATTGGATTTGGAGATATTCTATTTCCTGGTTTGCTTGTCTCCTTTACTCGTAGGTATTGCATTCCTTATTTAGTCAACATCTTATGCAGAAAATATGTAAACTTGATTGAAAACTTACACAAATAGATTTGAATAAAATAAAATTCAATTCAAATTCTTAATGATATTGTGCATCCATCATTTCAAAAATATTTTTAGTAAATATGGTGAAATCTCGCACCGTAGATTCCATCGCACCAGATAGTAAAACATACGATGTTGCCTAAGAAGTCTTGCCCTCCTCACTTCATACAATATTTTTAGTAACACAAGAAACGTTTTGGACTTATCAACCTTAGACCAAAAAATAAGTATATTGCCTTTATAGTTGAGGATCATTCTTATATTAAGTTTTTTATACTAAGGATCGTCCTTTCACTATACTTTCAAATTTATTCTATTACCCCATTTTGCATAACAATTCCATTTACAACTTTTATTTTCTCCATATTTTTTTCTTTACATACATTACTTGAGAAAATTGTAAGGTTGGATAACCTGCACTAAGTCACATAAAAGTCCAAGACAATACATATGTTAAAAAAAGACTTGCATATTTAGGAGGTTTTGGACTTCCAAATAGAGTTTTCCAAATAGAGTTGCCTATATAAGTTATATCTTACAACAACAACAATCTCATCAGGTGGTATCGGTTACATGAATCAAATTACACTATAAAGTTCTATCATAAATCGTAGTTGGATTCAACTCATTAACCTCTAAATCTTTTATAATAATTACTCTTATAATTTTCCTAAGTCTTCCTATACCTCTTATGACCTGACTCATCCATCAAATTTTTATCTACCTCTTCCTATAGTTACCTATAGAAGTATCTTATAAGGTTTAATTAAAATGGAACAAAACTACTATTTTATTTGACTTCTAATGTATCTAGTAGGAATAATATTAACCACTAAAATGGAGAACTATGGAATAAGAACGATTGTGAAAGTAAAAAGGGAGTTCATAAATGACGGAGAAGAAATACACAATAATTTTTTCACACACATGCCAACAATATGTTTTTTTTCTCACATGTATATATCACATCCATTGCTTCCATTTTTTAGTTATTTGGTCTCGGTCTACTTCCCCTTCTATTTGCTTGTATTCTCGGATCTCTAACACAATTTTCTTCCTCGTTACAATTTTTTAGTTATTTAGTTATTTGTTTGTGATCAACATGGATCACATATATTTAACAACAAGTTGGAAATATATTTAATTATTTTTGAACTTGCTAGCTTGTTGTCGTTTGGATTGATATTCTTGCATAAGCATGATGATTACATGTGATAAAATATCTTTTTAATATTTTTTGGATCATTACACATGTCTTATTTGAATGTGGTTTGGTTGTGTATTGATTTGTGTTCTAAAGTGTGGAGGTCCATGGTCCAGACTCCAGAGCATCAGACCAATGGACTAAAAACTCCACCTTTTATAATCACCTTAGTTTATATTGATCCAACATATGTAGGTCCATGGTCAAAACAAGAATCTTCTTAATTTTACTTGTTTGTAGCCTCGGTGGTAGTCTTTTTTTTTTTCCTTCCTTTTTAGGGGTTGTTTTTAACGAGGCCAGTCTGCTTGGCTGTATACACCATCCCTTCCTTTTTCTAATTGTTGTTGAGTCTCAAATCTTAGTTGAAATTATAGTTTGTTTTAGATCATGGACATGTCTAATATACCAACTGAGTTATTGCATATGTTCAAATACAATGTGATATGACAGTGTATTAGTTTCCATTCTTAAGTATGGAGGACCATGATAAAAAATAAAATAAAAACTATAACCAATGGATTCAACTCTACACCACTTATAAACACCTTAGTTATTCTAATGTCCAACAATATCTATGTTTTTTTTCTCTCTCAATGTGCCTTATAGAAGATGTTTTGTTTTTAATGTATTTGTTATGGCTTTTGATGGTCTCTCAGATTCGACAAAGATAATAAGAAGGGGGTATTTGAAGGATATTTTATTTGGCTGGTAATTGGCTATGGCTTTGGTAAGTGCTTTTGTAGTTGTAATACACTATTTTTTTCTTCATTCGTGTGTATCTGTATTAAAGGAAAACAATAAAAACTCATGGACACTACTACTCTTTGAACTAATAGTGTTTAATATTTTTATTGAAGTTCTATTAATGATTATCTTAAAGATACACTAGTTAATAAGGTAATATTAATATTTCATCCGGTCTTAAATATAAGCAAATTTAGTTTTTTAGATTCATTCAATTAATGATGTATGTGGACCATATTATGGACCACATACATCATTAATTGAATGAATATGGTCCACATACATCATTAATTGAATGAACCTAAAAAGTCAAATTTACTTATATTTAGGACCGGAGGGAGTATTAATAATGTTGTCAACTAATTAAAAAGGTAAATTTCAAATGATTATGTGTTGTCTATATCATACACAAACTTTTATTCTCACTAAATACGTGTATGCATGTGTTTTAAAGATATTAAATAGCTAGTTAAAAAATAAATTATTAATATTGATAATGTTGTCAACTAATTAGAAAAATAAATATCAAATGATTTTGTAAGTTCTATATCAAATGCGCACTTTTATTTTTACCTCTTGTACATTCGATGATGGGATTTAATGACATTTATTAAACATTTGTTGGTTAGAGTTGCTAACAATTTTATGCTAATGCAATAACCCCATGCTTAAGTATGAAACAAATTTGCTTGATGTTTATCATGTGTTCATTATTCATGACTTGCTTAAGCATTAAAACTAATGATTATATTCAGGACACTTGTTTTTGAAATTCTAGATTTTCTATTTAATTGGTCAATAATTTATACTTACTTGTACTATTTACAAAAGTTGATGCATTTTGAGGTTATGAAAGATTGTATGTTTCTTGTATCAGGCCTCTTTTTAACATATTTGGGATTATATATGATGAATGGTCATGGACAACCTGCCCTACTCTACCTTGTTCCATGTACGCTAGGTAACTAATTTTGCATTTTAGATTAGATACTGTGATTCTCATTAGTTAGCTTGTCTAATATTGAATTGCTATCAAATTAAATTGAACAGGAGTCACTGTGATATTGGGATGCATTAGAGGTGAGATGAAGTCTCTTTGGAATTGTAATGCAGACTCAAGTTCATCTAGCGAGCCTACAAAAGTTTGAATCATCACGTTGTTCAATGAAACTGGGAAAATGATCAAAGATACATCGATATAAAACTTAATGACATGTGAATTATTCAATGGGTATGGGAAAATTACCAGGTGTACAGGTTACTCCATTCTTGGGCTTTCATGAATATCTCTTGTAATTAATAATAATTAATCAATGAAAATTAACTTTCTTTCTTTGTCTCTTCGTACTCTCATTTCAGATAAATGCTTCGTAATTTTTGCGAGAAAGAAGGAAAATAAAATGTTTTTAAGTTTACCATTGTTTCTCTCGGAGTATTATAACCCATTGAACTGATTGTTTTTGGCTAAAAAACATTGATCCCTATTTAAATTTGGGTTAATAGTGCTTTTCACTATAGTAATATATGTTATTTCCGGTTTTCGCCCCTATAAAATTTTCGGTTTGATTTGCATCCTCATAAAATAAAATAAAAAATCCTGAAAAACACCCCTAATAGGCCATTTTTAAAATTTTTTTTAACAAATTTTGGTTTTTGAATGACCTATTAAGGGTGTTTTCCGAAAAACTGTGTTGATTAGGCTAACAGAATGCTGACCTAGACATGCCACATAGACATTTCAAGTGACATGGCTGTCATGTGGTAAATGACATGTTTTTGGTCCCTATAAAATTGGGACCTTTTAAGTTTAGTCCTTACTTAATTTTAATAGTGCTTTTAGTCTATATAAAAAAATTATGCACTCAGTTTTAGTCCCTACTAAATCTAAATTTGTTTAGTTATGCTTTTAGATTTTCAACAATTTTTTGCATAAGTGTTAAGAACATTACGAAAAGTTCATTTACCAAAAGTATCTCAAAATTTTATTTCGACGTCCAGATTTTTGTTACTTTTATTTTGAACTTTTGTCTTTTAAAAAAATTCATATTTAATTTATTTCATGTTAAAAAATTCTAAATTTTAGTAAACGAATATTTTGTAATGTTCTAAACTTGTACAAAAAAAATCATTGAAAAATTTAAGAGTTTTTAGAAGAGCATCGCCGGCGTGAATGAGGTGGTGAAAAATCCAAACTCTCTCCTCCTACTCTTTTCACCACCTCCTTCACGCAGACGATGCTCTTCTAACCTTCGCCTGCAAATTCATCTAAGACATCAATTTCAACAACTTAATCACAGGTCAACTTCAACACACAAAAACTCAACAATCTTCACCATTGAAAAATCCAGCAACAACCTTTTCGAGAGAGAAGCGGAACCAGTCGATTTTTAAGGTTCGGATCGAAAAATAAAGAGTGGAGCGAAGAAGATTGAAGAGAGCAAAGTAGTAACAAAGAGAAACAGTAACACAAATCTGATTTTTTTCCTGCAAATTCAGGGAATGACCGAAAATATTTGCAGGGTGAAATATTTTATGAATCTCGAAGAATAAAAAGGAATGCAAGAGAGTGATAGGCTTTGACAAAAATTATGGGAAAATTTGTAACTATTCTTAAACTCTTAAATTTTTCAAAGATTATTTTATACAAGTTTAGAACATTACAAAAGGTTCGTTTACTAAAATTTAGAATTTTTTAACATGAAATTAATTAAATATGAATTTTTTTAAAAGACAAAATTTCAAAATAAAAGTAACAAAAATCTGGAGGCAGAAATAAAATTTTGAGATAATTTGTTGGAGATGAACTTTTCTTAATATTCTTAACACTTGTGCAAAAAATTATTGAAAATTTAATCATAATTAAACAAATTTAAATTTTGTAGGGACTAAAACTGAGTGCATAATTTTTATATGGACTAAATACACTATTAAAATTAAGTAAGGATTAAACTTAAAAGATCCCAATTTTATAGGGACAAAAAACATATGATGTCATTTACCACATGACAGCCATGTCACTTGAAATGTCAATGTGACATGTCTAAGTCAGTATTCTGTTAACCTAGTCGGCGCAGTTTGACGGTAAAAAGGATCAAACTTACACACGATAAAAACGTTGGGATGAAAAATTTAATAAAATCTAAATATGGACCAATGTTGGATGATAATTAAGCCATGACATTATTGGTAGGATTTGATTTGATTTGATTGGGCGGAGTTGAGGTGTAAAGCGAGTGTGAAGCAAAGAAGAGGAAGTAGAGTGGGGTTTGTTTGTTTGTACAGCTGAGCTGAGGAAGAGTCTATAAAGTAAAACCCTCTCCGTCACTGCTAACTAGGGTTTAGAGATGGATGAAGTTGGTGTTATACTTGAAGGAACTCTGAGTCCGAATCCGAATGAAAGAAAGGCTGCTGAACAAAGGTTGGATGAGATCCAATATGCACCCAATCATCTTCCAACTATTTTACAAATCATCGTTCAATTGGACTCTGATATTTCTCTCAGACAAGTTGCCGCCATTCATTTCAAAAACTTCATTGCTAAGAATTGGTCTTCCACTGCTCACTCCATCTCTTTCGCCGATAAAGACTTTGTTAGGAATCACATTCTCCTCTTTTTACCTCAACTTCCTTCTCTTTTGAGGTATGTTATGTCATTATTTTACTTACTCTACTCCATTCTCACTCAATTGCACTCTACCTGTTTGTAATAATTCCCATTCCCATTCCCATTCCTTTTCAGGGTTCAACTTGGTGAGTGCCTCAAAACTATTCTTCATTCCGATTATCCTGATCACTGTCCCAATCTTCTTGATTGGATCAAACATAATTTACACGATCAACAACATCTCTACTCTGCCTTATTCGTTCTTCGCATTCTTTCTATTAAATATGAATTCAAATCAGACGAAGATAGGACTCCTGCCTATCACATTATTCAAGAGACATTTCCCCACCTTCTCAATATATTTAACACCCTTCTCCAGATTCCTAATCCATCCATTCAAGTAGCTGATCTCATCAAGCTTATCTGTAAAATATTCTGGTCCTCTATATACGTACGTATAACCTACCTTCTCTTATTATTTTCATCATATTCTCCGTCTTCATCTTCATTTTTTAAATTCACGCAGTTGGAGATTCCAAAGCTTTTGTTTGATCTAAATGTATTCAGTGCTTGGATGGTGCTCTTTTTAAATGTTTTGGAGAGGCCTGTTCCCTTGGAAGGTCAGCCTGTTGATCCTGATCTTCGCAAATCATGGGGTTGGTGGAAACTCAAAAAATGGACAATTCACATTCTAAACAGACTCTACACTCGGTCCGTTTCAATTCTCCATTTCATTTTATTCATTCAAAACAATTCTATTTTCACTCACAATTTCTATGCTTGTTTACAGTTTTGGTGACTTGAAGCTGCGAAACCCTGAAACCAAGGCATTTGCTCAAATGTTTCACAAGCATTATGCAGGGAAGATTTTGGACTGCCACTTAAATCTGTTGAATGTCATTCGAGCAGGTGGTTACTTACCTGACAGAGTTATCAACCTACTTCTTCAATATCTAACTAACAGGTACTTCTACATCATATAAACCTCTTTAGTGGTGTCATTTCATACTTCATAGTATTTAATCATGCGACACCTATTAGCTGCTCTGTTAAATGGTTCTATTTTCTACCATTAAATTTCATGACATATTGATTCTTGACTTAATGCATTCTTTCTGAAATTTTTGAACATGCAGTATTTCAAAGAATAGCATGTATACTGTGCTGCAGCCTCGGCTTGATGTTCTTCTTTTTGAAATAGTTTTCCCTCTCATGTGCTTCAATGATAATGATCAAAAGCTTTGGGACGAAGATCCACATGAGTATGTTAGGAAAGGCTATGGTAAGTCTTATTGGTGTGTAAACATGTAAACTAGATTTCAAATAGTTTGCGTCGTCATGTGCTTATAGCTTCAAATTATTTCTTACAGACATTATTGAAGACTTGTATAGTCCTAGGACTGCCTCCGTGGATTTTGTGAGTGAGTTGGTTCGAAAACGCAGGGAAGATAATTTTCACAAGTTTATTCAATTCATTGTTGAAATTTTGAAAAGGTAAATATTTTACTTTCTGTTAAGAATAATAAGATTTATGGATTGGATGCTGTATTTATGTTTTTTCCATTCTAGGTATGATGAAGCACCAGTAGAATACAGGTCTTATAGGCAGAAAGATGGAGCTCTTCTTGCTATTGGGACACTTTGTGACAAATTGAAACAAACTGAGCCCTATAAATCTGAACTTGAGCGTATGTTAGTACAACACGTCTTTTCTGAGTTTGGCAGTCCTGTTGGCCATCTTAGGGCCAAGGTACGATTTCCTATACAATTTATATGTGCACATTTTCTGATGCTTGCCAAATTCACTCTCTTTTGTTTTCTCCTTCTATTGGGTGTCTGAAGAATGTATTTTAAATTGGTAAGCTGCCATTTCCCAATATCCACACAAAAGAACATGCTAATTTGATGTCCATATCTGATAAATGATTTGGGTGCTATCTGCAAAAGTTGGGGCATCCAAGTTTTAATAGGTTGGAGTGAACTTCTGGAAAGGGCTTTACTTTTCTGTTGATCTCTTATGCGCTTATGCGTGTTTCTATGATATTTTATTCTAAACAAAAATCCTCCATGAGTATAATGATTTTTTTCATCGCACGGGTGTGGTGATGTGAATCACTCTCCTCCTGACTTTCCTTGAAAGAAGGGAAGAGAGGAGACTTTAATTCAAGAATTGAACAAAAAGGGAACTAAAGTGATTGTCTTTGCTGTTTTATTTTGTATGGTACAAAGATATTGCAAAGCACATTTTTCCGGCTGAAATGTAAATGTACACCAAAAATGTTTTTTCATGTCGCAACCAACCTTATATTCTTCCACATGTTGGGTTATAGCCAAGGGCGAGCCTAGTGCTCTTCTCATTGTTTCCTTAATATTGCTTTCACTATAACCAAAGAAAGTATTGGTGTTTTGCTTATACAGTATTGTGATATGACACGACGTAAGTTAATTAGTATTTGAGTAATACATTACAGAACCTTCATTATCTGAAGAATTTTGGCTATCTATTTGTTTTCCTGTGAAAAACAGGCAGCGTGGGTTGCAGGACAATATGCCCACATTAGCTTCTCAGATCAGAACAATTTCCGGAAGGCATTGCAATGTGTTGTATGTGGAATGCGAGATCCTGAACTACCTGTCCGCATTGATTCTGTTTTTGCTTTGCGTTCTTTTATTGAAGCTTGCAAAGGTGGTCATACTTTCTGTTTATTTTGTGATTTGGATGAATCCTGGTAAAGATTAATCTTGATGAAGCTTATATTTTCATTTTATTGATGCAGATTTAGAAGAAATTCGTTCTCTTCTCCCTTCGCTCCTTGATGGTACGTGCATGAAAAATTGGTGTACATTGTACTTATTTGACTTGGTGAACGAGTTTAACCAACACAAATATTTCCAGAGTTCTTCAAACTTATGAATGAGGTTGAGAATGAAGACCTTGTGTTTACTTTGGAGACTATTGTGGACAAGTTTGGTGAAGAAATGGCACCTTATGCACTTGGGCTATGCCAAAATTTGGTAATTTATATTTTTTAAAATTTTTGTATCTGCCAAGAATGATGTCCTTGTTTTGGATAGCTAGTATTTTTCTGTATTGTAAATAGCTCTTTCCTTTCTCAACAAAGGCTGCTGCATTTTGGAGGTGTATGAACACTGCTGATGCTGATGATGAAGCTGATGATTCAAGTTCAATGGCTGCAGTTGGTTGCTTGCGTGCTATTAGCACAATACTTGAATCAGTGAGCAGTCTTCCTCAACTTTTTGTTCAAATCGAGCCTACCTTGCTTCCCATAATGCGTAGCATGTTAACAACCGATGGTCAAGGTATTCCCTTATGAATCATGTTTATCTAAATGACTCCGAGGCTTTCTTTTGCTTCTATCACCTTGTCTTTTCAATGTCATTTTGTGTTTGCTTGCACATACACATTTATCGAGCAAAGGAGATTCTACTTGATTGTATGGATTGGGGTATCACTCATTTAGCATTATTGGTATACTTAAACGTATGTGGTTTTCCCTTAAAAATAATCCGATGATAGTATTTTGGTCGGAGAGCTCTAGATTTGAATGTATTGATTGACAAAAATCAAGCATCACTGTTTTTGCTAATTTATTGTAAGTGGTTTGTTGGAAAGTGTCCTTGTAGCTTTACAATGTCATAGTATGCTTCGGTTTGTATTAAAATCAAAATAATGTGATGCTGAGAACCGAGGCTGGTTTATTGAGCACTTTCAACTTATCGGATTTTCAAGTGGGACGTGTAAATTTGGATGTCATTAGACTGTGGTATTTAGACTATTGTTATCAAATTTTAGTTTCACTCAGGTTTTACTTATATTTATTTCCATTGTCTTCTATGCATGCTTACAGAGGTTTTTGAAGAAATTTTGGAGATTGTATCATATATGACTTTTTTCTCTCCAACAATATCACTGGACATGTGGAACCTTTGGCCATTGATGATGGAAGCACTATCAGATTGGGCTATTGATTTCTTTTCAAGTATGGCTCTCAACTACATTTGATTGCAATTATCTCAACTTATCTTTGCCTTCCAAAAGTTCAGTACTTTGGACTTCTTTTTTACTTGTTAATAACTTAGACAGCTAGAGATGAATCAATGTTGTTAGAATAATTAATCAAGTACTTTGTGGAGATATTGAAAAGTTGTGACTATTTAGTTTTAACTCCACTAGTCATTGTATTGATTAATCTTTCTTATTAATTAGGGGTTAACTAGGAGACTCCTACCATATAAATGTACACTCTCACCACATAATATGAGATAATAAACATATTTTCAGTTCTAATATGGTACCAGAGCCATGTCTACTGCTACGTCTTCTCCTACTCCCTCTGATGCGCAACGCGTTACTGCTGCAGCAACCTTCAAACAAGTAGTTTCTGTTAAGCTTGATGATACGAACTACCTTCAATGGAAGCAACAAGTCGAAGGTGTTCTTCGCGGAATGAAGATGGTGAAATTTGTGATTTCACCTGAGATTCCACCGGTTTATCTCACAGTTGCAGCGCGCGCACGAAGCAGGAACGGAGAATCCTGCTTACACTGAATGGGAAGAACAAGATTCATTGCTCTGCACCTGGATTCTTTCAACGATTTCGCCTTCACTACTTTCGCGATTCGTTCTCCTTCGCCACTCGTGGCAGGTTTGGGATGAGATCCATAGTTACTGCTTCATGCAGATGAAGACGCGTTCGCGTCAACTTCGATATGAACTTAGATCCATTACGAAAGGTTCACGCACTGTCGCTGAATTCATTGCTCGAATTCGCGCAATTTCAGAGTCTCTTGCTTCAATTGGAGATCCAGTCTCTCACAGGACCTAATTGAAGTTGTTCTTGAAGCACTTCCTGAAGAGTTTGACCCTATTGTTGCTAGTGTGAATGCGAAATCTGAGGTTGTTTCTTTAGATGAACTTGAATCTCAGCTTCTCACACAAGAATCTAGAAATGAGAAGTTCAAGAAAGCTGCTATCACTGAACCTATTTGAAAGGAAACATACATATTGTTGAAACTGGTCTCACTCTTTTATCTCATGCACAAATGCCATTAAAGTTTTGGGACCATGCCTTTTTAACTGCAACTTACCTTATCAACAGGTTACCTGCACCAGTTTTAGCAAATAAATCACCTTTTTTCTTACTTCACCTTCAATTTCCAGACTATAAATTCCTTAAAAGCTTTGGCTGTGCATGTTTTCCCTTTTTGAGACCCTGTAACTATCATAAGTTTGATTTTCATTCAAAGGAGTGTGTTTTCTTGGGATATTCCAACAGTCACAAAGGATATAAATGTTTAGATGCTTCAGGTAGAATTTTTATATCCAAAGATGTTGTGTTTAATGAGGTAAAATTCCCTTATCTTGACTTGTTTCCATCTCAGAAAGTGTGTTCTGTTTTTCCAGATGGCTCCACTTTATCCACTTTTCTTCCCACTCCTGTCTTAACAACCTTTACTGTAAACTCACCTACTCCCCAAAATTCTCATTCTGAGTCTGTTCCTCACATTGTTAACTCACCTACTCCCCAAACTTCTCATTCTGAGTGTGTTCCTACTACTCCCATATCAAACACCCCTCAGACTCCATCTATCAGTTCTCATCACTCTGAGTCCTCACACAAAAATAATGTTGTCCTAAATCCCACACCCATCACCATTCTATCCCCCTCTGCATCTCAAAATTCCTCACCTGAGTCATCTGCTAGTGTTACTAGCTCTTAGTCTACAAATTCCGAGTCTCCTACTCCTGTTCCTCACAGAATTCATCCTCAAAACCGTTACACAATGAGAACCAGAGGTTAACATGGAATTGTGCAGTCTAGAATTAACCCTACACTTTTTTGACTCATGTTGAGCCCACTACTTACAAAACTGCTCTTCAGGATCCTAAGTGGCATTTAGCAATGCAAGAAGAATATAATGCTTTACTTCATAATTAGACATGGTCTCTAGTATCTCTTCCTGCAAACAGACTGGCCATTGGATGTAAATGGGTATTCAGGGTAAAAGAAAATCCAGATGGCACCGTAAACAAGTACAAGGCACGTTTAGTGGCTAAGGTTTTCATCAACAAGCAGGTTTCTGACACTTGCAGTTACTTTTATCTGGACTCTTCAGTAGTTGGATGTGAACAATGCATTCCTAAATGGAGTGCTAACTGAGGAAGTCTACATGGTGCAGCCTCCTGGCTTTGAATCTTTTGGCAAGAACCTTGTATGCAAACTACACAAGGCTCTCTATAGTTAAAACAGACTCCTAGAGCATGGTTTGAGAGATTGAAATCATCTTTACTTAGCTTTGGGTTCAAGTCAAGCAGATGTGATCCTTCTTTGTTTACTTTGCACACTCAAGCTCACTGCATTTTTATATTGATTTATGTTGATGATATTATCATCACTGGAAACTCAAAACTGACTATTCAAAATCTAGTTCATCAGCTCAATTCTGAGTTCTCCCTTAAAGATCTGGGTATACTAGATTATTTTCTCGGCATAGAGGTGCATCACTCACCATCTAGCTCTTTACTTCTCTCTCAAACCAAATATATCAAGGACCTTCTTCAGAAAGCTAATATGATTAATGCTAATAGCATGCCCTCACCAATGACATCTAGTACAAAATTGTCTAAATTTGGTTCAAGTACAGACTCAGATCCTACATTTTTCAGGTCAATACAAGACTTGAAATATCCTACTCTGTGAACAAAATTTGCCAGTTCTTATCAAATCCCCTTGAAGATCACTGGAACGCAGTCAAGAGGATACTTAGATATCTGCAGGGTACTTTATACCATGGGTTAATGCTTACACCTGCCAGCTCTACTGAACCTATTGCAATCACCGGCTTTTGTGATGCTGACTGGGCTTCAGATCCTGATGACAGAAGAAGCACATCAGGAGCCTGCATATTTCTGGGCCCCAATCTAGTTTCCTGGTGGGCAAGGAAACAGATCCTTGTAGCTAGATCTAGTGCAGAGGCTGAATATAGAAGCCTTGCACAAGCTTCTGCTGAGATTATTTGGATCCAGTCTCTTCTCAATGAATTGCAAATTAAGAGTAAAATTCCTCATGTCTATTGTGATAATCTCAGTGCAGTTTCTCTTGCTCACAACCCAGTCCTGCACTCAAGAACCAAGCACATGGAATTGGATATTTTCTTTGTGAGAGAAAAGGTTATAAGGATGGAACTGAATGTCTCGCATGTGCCTGCTCAAGACCAGTGGGCAGATGTCTTGACTAAGCCTCTGTCCACTGCCAGATTCCTTTATCTTAGAGACAAACTGAGGGTTTGTGACACCCTCCGTTTGAAGGGGGACAATTAGAATAATTAATCAAATACTTAGTGGAGATATTGAAAAGTTGTGACTATTTAGTTTTAACTCCACTAGTCATTGTATTGATTAATCTTCCTTATTAATTAGGGGTTAACTAGGAGACTCCTACTCTCACCACATAATATGATATAATAAACATATTTTCAGTTCTAATAAGTGTCTCCCAGTAAACCTGAAGATAATCTCAGCTATGGACATAATAGAGCATCTTTTGCGTTTTTTCGTTACACAATCCCTTGTTACTTAATAAAAGGGTGCTATTTTTCTGGATCTGATCCATACTATTCAAAAACATGGAATATCTGTCAAATATTTTCCTGGTTGCTCTGACATTTAAGTTAATATAAGTCTTTATGTAGAAAAGTCAAATGATATTATTGGTCATTATTAGAATATATTATGCCATTATTAGTCATGATAAGACATTATTTGTCATTATGTTTATTGTAATTCCTTTTTATATATAAACAGTCTTGGACTGCAGAAATAAAAAAAAAAAGAATCATTCCTCTAAACTCTTATATGATTTCTTATATGTTTTTCAATATGGTATCAAGAGCCTTATGGTTCGATTAGGGTTAGCAGCTTACAAATAGTTAACTGCAAGTCTTAATCTTTTGCGATCCCTCAAAATCGCAATTTTTTTTCCGTCTCTCTAATGGCTCATCACAATCCATGGAAGACGACAACAACCATTCCTGACCTGACGCTGAAAACAGCTTTTATGACCACCACAAGTAGCGGCGGTAGCGGCCCCATACCGATTGTCACCAACAACAACGGCAGCACCACTACTGGCAGCGGTGGTTCTGGTGGAGATGGCCCTGGTGGTGGCGGCGGCCCTGGCGGTGGAGGTGGCCCTGGCGGTGGCAGTTTTGGCGGCGGCGGTCCTTATGGCAACAATGATGGTTATTCTAATACCCTCAAGTTTGAAGTTCAGCGCCTTGGTGGAAAAAATTACATGGAGTGGTCCCAAACCGTAAGACTAATACTAGACGGTAAGGGAAAACTTGGCTTCATCACAGGGGAAATCCAAATGCCTTCAACAACAGATCCGAATTACAGATTTTGGAAGTCTGAGAATTCAACAATTATTGCTTGGCTGCTGAGCACTATGGAGTCAGCAATTAAGAAGTCCTATATGTTCTTGCCAACCGCAAAGAATGTTTGGGATGCTGTCAAAGCCACATATTCTGATATTCAGAATTCTTCTCGAATTTTTGATCTCATATCACGATTGTGGCAAGCCAAACAGAGTGACAGGGATGTGACCACTTATTATAATGAGTTAATGGCGTTATGGCAGGAATTAGATTTATGCTATGATGATAATTGGAGGTGCACTGAAGACAGTGTTTTGTTTCTCAAGAGACAAGAGAATGACCGAGTATTTGTGTTATTGGCTGGTCTTAATAATTGTCTTGATGAAGTCCGAGGCAGAATACTTGGAAGAATCCCATTACCAACACTTCAGGAAACTTTCTCAGAAGTTAGAAGAGAAGAAGCTCGACAAAGTGTTATGATGGGTAAGTCGGCTTCTATTACCGAAAGCTCAGCTTTGGTTACCAAGGGTAATGAAGAAGGAAAAAGAGATGGAAAGAAACCATTCTGCGACCATTGTAACCGTCAATGGCACACCCGTGATACATGCTGGAAGCTTCATGGTAAACCTCCAAACTGGAAGAAAAAGGGAGGAAAGGAAGGTCGTGCTCTCCAGGCAACTACTTCTGATCAGGAGCATCAATCTTCTTCAAGTTCATTTCCTTTCACCAAGGAACAATTAGACCAACTGTACAAGATGTTTGGGTCTCAAACTCCTTCTTGTTCTATAGCTCAGAGAGGTAATTTCCCCAATACTGCTCTTGTTAGTGTCAAACCCAGTCCCACTTGGATTATTGATTCGGGTGCTACGGATCATATGACTGGGGAGTCGAGTTTGTTTGCGTCTTATAGTCCATGTGCAGGTAACCACAAAATTAAAATTGCAGATGGCTCTCTTTCAGCCATTGCAGGGAAAGGTTCTGTCATTCTGTCACCTTTGTTAACCTTGAAAAATGTCTTACATGTTCCTAAATTGTCATATAATCTATTATCAGTTACCAAGTTAACAGAGGACACAAACTGTCAAGCTAACTTTTTTCATTCTCGTTGTATATTTAAGGATTTGAACATGGGGAAGATGATTGGCAGTGCTAAAAAGAGTGGAGGACTCTACTACCTTGACAATGGACCCGACTTCAAGGATCAACCTCAACAAATAAGTACCTGCTTTGAATCTAGCTTTGTTCTTTCTAATAATGATGACATTATGTTATGGCATTTAAGGCTAGGACATCCTAGTTTTTCGTATTTGAAACACTTATTCCCTAAATTATTTTCTAAGAAGGATCCTACTTTATTTCACTGTGAAACTTGTGAATTTGCTAAACATCATCGTTCATCTTTTTCTACACAACCATATAAACATTCAAAGCCTTTTGCAGTTATTCACAGTGATGTTTGGGGTCCTAATAAAATAAGCACTTTGTCAAATAAAAAATGGTTTATAACTTTTATCGATGATCATACTAGAGTTTGTTGGGTTTATTTGTTAAAGGAAAAATCAGAAGTTGGACAAACTGTTAAAAACTTCTATAAAATGGTGCAGACCCAATATCAAACAAATGTTCAAGTCTTCAGAAGTGACAATGGTACATAATATTTTAATATGGTTTTGTCCGATTTTTTCCATGAAAATGGGGTTATTCATCAAAGTTCTTGTGTTAATACACCCCAACAAAATGGAATCGCAGAGAGAAAAAATAGGCACCTTCTAGAGGTTGCAAGAGCTTTACTCTTTGCTAACAAGGTTCCAAAATATTTGTGGGGTGATGCTGTTTTGACTGCTTCATATTTAATTAATCGTATGCCGTCTAAAGTTTTAGATTTCAAAACCCCTCTTGATATTTTCAAAAAATATTTTCCTCTGACACGCGTGTCTGCCGAATTACCACTAAAAGTTTTTGGTTGCACTGCTTTTGTTCATGAACATAAACATATCGGCAAACTCGAGCCACGAGCAATCAAATGTGTTTTTATTGGTTACTCTCCAACTCAAAAGGGGTATAAGTGTTTTGACCCAAAAACAAAATTTTTTTTTGTAACCATGGATGTTACTTTTGTTGAGAATCAATCCTTTTTTGATAACATTCATCTTCAAGGGGGGGACTTGAAGGAAGATTCTTTTTTTGAAAATATTATTACTTTAAGTGATGTAGTGCTGTCACAAAATTCTGAGACTAACATTGGTGCACCAAAAGAAAATGCCCAAGAATCGATAATGGAACTCAATCCGCTTGTGAATGAGGTACCTACGAATTCTGGGGCAACATTTTCAAATCAAAACCATAATGAACAAATTCTTGATATCGATAGTAACGAGGAAGAGCCTGAAATGCCACAACAAAATGACTCAAATAAAGAAACAAAAAACAGGTTCAATAGCAGTGATCCTATTTGGAAGGGAAATGTCTATGAAAGAAGGGACCATAAAAGGGGAGATGAAGGACCCATTCTCCAGCCCTGCCAAGAATCTGAACCAATAAATGATCCTAATCATCATCCAAATCCTGGTAAGTCTTCTATTCCTAAGTGTCGTGGTAAGTCTTCTTCTATTACTACAAGTGATGATCCTGATTTACATATACCTATAGCAATTAGGAAACCGGTTAGATCCTGTACCAAACATCCGATGGCTAAATTTGTGTCATACTCAAATTTGTCTTCTTCATTTGCTGCGTTTACCTCTTACTGTAGAAATTCCCAAAAATGTACAGGAGGCTCTAAAAATTCCAAAGTGGAAGGAAGCTGTTCTAGAGGAGATGAGAGCTCTTGAAAAGAATAAAACTTGGAAAATCATGACTTTACCTGCAGGGAAAAATACCGTCGGCTGTAAGTGGGTCTTTACGGTAAAGTATAACTCTGACAACACAGTTGAAAGATACAAGGCACGCTTGGTTGCTAAAGGATTTACTCAGGCATATGGCATAGACTACTCAGAGACTTTTGCTCCTGTTGCCAAATTAAACACTGTCAGAGTTCTCTTGTCCTTGGCAGTGAATTTAGATTGGCCTCTTAACCAACTTGATGTAAAAAATGCTTTTCTCAATGGTGATTTGCAGGAAGAAGTTTACATGGATAGTCCTCCGGGCTTTGAGGACAAGTTTGGGTTAAATGTGTGTAAATAGCAAAAGTCTTTATATGGTCTCAAGCAATCTCCAAGGGCTTGGTTCGAAAAATTCACTTGGTCTGTTAAAAAACAAGGATATATGCAGGCTCAATCAGATCATACCTTATTCATGCGATTTTCCAATGATGGTAAGATTGCCATTCTAATTGTTTATGTGGATGATATCATTCTCACAGGAGATGACATAGTTGAGATGGATAGATTGAAGAAAAATTTGGCAAAAGAGTTTGAGATAAAGGACTTAGGTGCACTTAAATACTTTCTCGGTATGGAGGTTGCGCGTTCAAGAAAGGGAATTGTAGTTTCTCAGAGAAAATACATCCTAGACCTCTTGGAGGAAACTGGGATGAGTGGGTGTAGACCAGCAGATACTCCTATGGAACTAAATGCAAAACTCTGGGAGAAAGGTAATGTTCCTGTTGACATTGGACGATACCAGAGATTAGTTGGTAAGCTTATTTATTTAGCTCACACGAGACCTGATATTGCTTTCTCCGTGAGTGTTGTCAGTCAATTCATGCATTCTCCCTATGAAGAACATCTGGAGGCAGTTTACCGAATCTTAAGGTACCTGAAATCCAACCCCGGAAAAGGCTTGTACTTCAAGAAAACCAATGACAGAGATGTCTCTATATTTACAGATGCAGATTGGGCAGGATCAGTTATTGACAGGAAATCCACTACTGGATATTGCGCCTATGTCTGGGGAAATCTAGTTACTTGGAGAAGTAAGAAACAAGGAGTTGTTGCTCGGAGTAGTGCGGAAGCCGAATTTAGAGCCATGGCTCAAGGAATCTGCGAGCTATTGTGGATTCAGAAACTGTTGGAAGAACTAAAGTTGAAAATTGACTTACCCTTAAAATTATTCTGTGACAGCAAAGCAGCAATAAGTATAGCTCACAACCCGGTGCAACATGACAGAACCAAGCACATTGAGATTGACCGCCACTTCATAAAAGAGAAAATTGTTTCTGGAACTATTTGCCTACCGTATGTGACTTCAAATGAGCAAACTGCTGATATCCTGACAAAGAGCTTGGCAAGGCCTAATTTTGAGCGACTTATAGTCAAGTTGGGCATGACAAATATTTATGCACCAACTTGAGGGGGGGTGTAGAAAAGTCAAATGATATTATTGGTCATTATTAGAATATATTATGCCATTATTAGTCATGATAAGACATTATTTGTCATTATGTTTATTGTAATTCCTTTTTATATATAAACAGTCTTGGACTGCAGAAATAAAAAAAAAAAGAATCATTCCTCTAAACTCTTATATGATTTCTTATATGTTTTTCAATACTTTATATATTTTTACATTTTCTACATATTTACTTGATTAGTTTATTCTGCAGATATTATGGTTCCTTTGGACAATTATATTTCAAGGGGAACTTCCCATTTCATTACATGCAAAGAACCTGACTATCAACAGAGTTTGTGGAATATGATTTCCTCTGTAAGTGATCTTTGAATTATTATCATTAATTTGGCCACCACCTGCTAGGACTGGAATGGGATCTGGTGATTGTAAATGATTGTTAACTTATTATTTTTTCTAGCTTCTTCTTGTTGTCTCTGATTTGTATTTCACATTGCAGATTATGGCAGATAAAAATATGGAGGACAGTGATATTGAGCCAGCTCCAAAGCTGATTGAAATTGTCTTCCTAAACTGCAGAGGACTGGTGGACCACTGGGTTGAGCCGTATCTCAGAATTACAATTGAACGTTTGCATAGAACTGGAAAATCATATTTGAAATGTCTTCTCATTCAAGTGGTAAGGTTTTAATAGAATCTTCATTGACATGCACAAATGAGATAGTTGGCTCCTGTTGCTTTCTTTCTTAAAAGCTGGATTTTCGATGGTCCATTATACCATGTTTTCTTTTCAACCCATTGTTTCTATTTTGAACATTGGCTTACGAGCTACAACAAGTGTGTGGGTTATAAGAAGTTGGATGCATCTAATTTTGTATGGCAGTTTTTTATGCAATTGCTTTGTTCGCGATTCTTTTACTGAGTTCAAATTTATAGAGTTAGAAATCAACTGCTACGAATCACTTGTCGGATGAAATTTATTCATTCATTTTTCAATGAGTGCAGTTTATCTATCTTGTAAGTTGGCAAAATTTCTTAAAGATAATAGGGAAAGACACCAAATGCAACTTCATAAGAGGATATATTTTTTTGCAGATTTCAGATGGTCTGTACTACAACGCCGCATTGACTCTTAGCATATTGCAAAAGTTAGGTGTTGCATCAGAAATCTTCAATCTTTGGTTCCAAATGCTGCAAGAAGTCAAGAAGAGTGGTGTTCGTGCTAATTTTAAAAGGTCTTGTCATTGCTTTTCACTGTCCCTCCTCCTTGCCTCAATTACTTACTCCATACTTTGTTTTCACATTGCAATATAAGTTATTTTGTATAGCAATGTGAAGGTCTATTCACTGCAGACTTGTGACTATTTTTATGCAGGGAACATGGCAAGAAAGTTTGCTGCCTTGGTTTAACATCCTTGCTGGCACTTCCAGCTGATCAATTGCCAGGAGAGGCTTTAGGCCGGGTATTCCGTGCCACTCTTGATCTCCTGGTTGCATACAAGGATCAAGTTGCAGGTCTTTATGTCACACATTCTCCGTAACTCTTTTATTTATTTTTTTGACTCAACTTTCTCTGTAACTCTGACATGTTGAGGACTTGTAAATTACAATATGATTGTCAGGAATAAACTGATGTCCATTTCTGTTTCTCTACTATTGTACTTTGCAGAAGCTGCAGAAGAGGAGGAGGAAGAAGAAAATGACGACGATGATATGGACGGCTTTCAAACTGATGATGAAGATGAGGATGACAGTGGTTCTGACAGGGAAATGGGAGCTGATGCTGAAGATGGGGATGAAGCTGACAGTAGTAAACTTAGAAAATTGACTGATCAGGTCCGTGGATATAATTCTGAAGACTCAAAGAACATTTGCATCCATATATTAACTAAATATAGGATATTTAGTTTACCAATTTGCATGCAAAAAAAAAAAGGTTGCAATCTGTACACAGGAAATCTAGTAATTCACAATTTGGCAAGTTCGTTATTGCTAGAAGTGTTTGATATCATTCACGTGTTTAGAATATTTGTAAAATATTTTAATCTGTATAGGTTTTATAATTATTGAACTGTAGAATATTGAATTTTTAACAATTTTTAGTGTCATGATTTTTATTGTTTTGCTTTTTTTTTTTTTTTTTAACATGTTTTATTGTTTACTACTAGGAAAAAGTACCAAATTTGACATAGTATAAAGTCTAGACAATTTGTGCCTTATAAGTCAATTTTGTGAGGCTGAATTAGGCCCTGAAACTTCGTAATTAGTTTCAAAGTAGCAAGTTTCTGCAATTCAGTATAAATAAGAAACAAAGTATGATTCCCTGCCCAGAACTTTTGCTTAAAGTGATGTTATTGTTCACCCAGTAGAAGTATTCGCCATTTTGTTAACTTAATGATTTTTGACAAGAAACCATAGTTTATTTGAATTATAGACTAGTTCAATGAACCTCCATAAGGTGCTTAACCGATCCAGTAAACCATCCAGCTACACAATTTTGTGGTTGAACCAGCTGGTTTGTGTTGAACTATTGTCTTCTTGATTCATATTTGTATCTTTTAGGAATGAAACTTGTTTTTCTTTCTCTTGGAAGATAAAATATAAATCGTGCACTTACAGTTTACATTTGTGATTTAACATTTGTTTTCATTTTATATCTTAAATTCTTATTGTCATTTGCAATGTCATCCAATAGGAAAAGTCATTCAGGCCCGATGATGAGGACTCAGATGACGACTTCAGTGATGACGAAGAGTTACAGTCCCCAATTGATGAAGTGGATCCTTTTATTTTTTTTGTGGATACAATGAAAGGTATGCTGATACTGCACCTTAAAGCATGTTAAAGGTTTCATTTACCAATACCTATCATTATCGCTATAATTGTCTAACATATCATCTGTATTCGAAATAAATTTGTCTGTAGTGATGCAATCATCAGATCCAATGAGGTTTCAGAACCTGACCCAGACACTTGAGTTCTCTTATCAAGCTCTTGCAAATGGTGTTGCCCAGCATGCTGAGACGAGAAGAGGTGAGATTGAGAAGGAAAAGTCGGAGAAGTCAGCAGCTACCACAGATTCTTAAGCTTTTGGATGTACATTGTTGGTTCTTGTTTTGCTGTTAAGTTCTCGAGCTTTTGTCCTTGCACCCATTCTCTGTAAGAGATGAAGAGGGTTGCATATTTATTTCAGGCATTTATTTGGCTCAGTGATCAAAGTTGGTCTATGGGTCTAAGAGTTTGCAGTTTTGAAATGCCTGCGAGTTTAGTATGCCGAGGTTCCCATTGATTTCAGAGGATGTTGGATTCAGGAAACTGTGGAGTTTAGCGCTTCTGCCCTTTTTAGATGAACGTATCAATTCTTGCCGTAGTTGTTCTACTCCTTTTCACTTTTTTCGTGGATCCTTCCTTTCAGGTCTCCATGCCAAGTTTCACGGTTTCCAGCATATGGAATCCCTGTCCGATTAGTGCAGCAATGGCTTCATGTGCGTGTTCTGTGATGTCTTCTACCTGTCACATAGATG
Organism: Medicago truncatula; assembly: GCF_003473485.1. Classification (NCBI taxonomy): domain Eukaryota; kingdom Viridiplantae; phylum Streptophyta; class Magnoliopsida; order Fabales; family Fabaceae; genus Medicago; species Medicago truncatula. The sequence goes on from NC_053042.1 coordinate 56,604,836, forward strand.
GGTAAATTGGGGCTGCCAATGGTTGGTATAGGCAATTTTTGTTGAGAGATAGTATTGAAAAATTATTTGTATTTTAACCATTTTTTGGTTTTAATAAGATTTCGTTGAGTATAAATCCAATGCCCATCAGCTGTGAAGCCCGGATACGAGATACGATACGGATACGATACTGCACCGATACGTCGATACGGCAAAATTTCAAAAATCAAGATACGATACGGCTGAGATACGTTAATAAAAAAATTATATAATTAAATGTACTATATAATTATAACCATTTTTTTATTATGCAAGTATATTAACAAACACAAGAAACCAGACTCGTAGCACATTAATATAAATATAATATTGACGATTAAGAGAGTGGTCATTAGTCAATTACATACGCAATATATACCAAAATTAAGAGCACCATCAGTGTAATACATCAATGCTACACTATATCCAAAATGAACTTGTTAGTGATATACTATATCGATCCAAAAAAGAATCACTATATCCAAAAAAAGAACACATCAGTACTAAGAGTTAACACTAACAAGTAACTGACGTTTACATCTCCTCTCCTCCATTCCCATCATCAAGATACAGATCAACTTCCAAATCCGGTTCATCCAAAGACAACTCTGCTAACTCAATTCCAACACCATCAAGCGGTTCATGCGCATCTCCTCTAATGTCTCACATTCTTGATTGTCCTTTCTTATATCCACATTCTTTCCTTGACAATAGTCGAAGATTAATATGCACATAAACCAAATCTTCTACCCTTTTTGGATCCATTTTGTTTCTTTTCAAAGAATGGATAAAAGAGAAAGTACTCAAATTTCTCTCACAACAGGAGGAAGAACAAGGTTGCACAGGAAGCTTTAAAGCAAGCTTTTGGATAGTTCGACGGTGGCCAAAGTGGACGGCGACCACTTTGGAAGAAAAAGTTGAAACCCTAATTTCTTAGAAAGGGAAAGATGCAATTGGTTGTGTGGTGTGGTGTGGGTCGTACTGGCACCAAAGAAAGATAAAGGAAATATATATATATTATAGTAATATAATGTTTTTATTCTTATTTTTTACACAAAAAAAAAAACAGAAATCAAAATAATATAAAAAAACACAAGTATCCGTGCGTATCGGGATGTATCGGAAAGTATCGGATAATTATTTTTTAAAAAAATAAAATTTAATATTTAGATACTCTCCGGATACGTATCGGAAAGTATCGGGCAGGTATCGGTGCAGGATACGCAGGGGATACGGTACGTCATCCATTTTGAAGTATCGGGGCTTCACAGCCCATCAGCAATGCGTTTAACAGGTTAAGTGTCTCAACTTCTCCTTTGTTCCAGCCAGTCACTCCATACTATTGATTGATGACAATTTAGATTACCAACATAGTTAACCCAAACTATACCCAATCATAATATTACACAAAATGTTAGAGGGACTAAATTGAAAATTTGGTATATTTATAAGGACAATTTTTTTTAACCTTTATAGTTATCATGAAAATCTACACCTACTCCAATTAGAAAAATAATAGTACATGAACTTTTTTTGGCTTAAATATGTAAATTGTTCCAGCAATTTGGGTTTTTTGTTTTTGTCCCTATATATATATATATATATTTTTTTTTTCTTCTCTAAAACAAACCTTGTAACTTGTTAACCCTTTGCCTTTAGTCCCTTCCGTTAACTTCTGTTGCAAAAAAGCATTCCTGGCAAACGACGTCTGATGTGGTGAAGGCTGACATGGTTAAAACATGCTTATGTGTATCGATAGATGATAATTGATAAGATTTAAGTGACCAAAACCAAAAACGAAAGGTACAGAAGGATGGAATTAAAAACACGTAAACATTAAAATTTAAAATTTAAAAACTAGAGATTCTATCTTCCTCATCTCAGTTTTTTGTTCTTCATCTCTCTGCCACCTTCTTTGTTCTTACCCGTCATGTTAAGCCTTTTACAATCTCCTTCTTCTTCAAGAAAGAACACTGACCCATATCAAGATTTTTTTACCATGAAAGATTCCACCCCTCAAAGAATCATCTTGGTGACCCCTTTCACACATGGTATGGTTGTGATTGATGGAGCTTCAAGGCTTGTCGAACTCTTCAACAACCTTGGAAGTGCTACAAAAGGAGTCTATAGAAGATATGAAGAAGGTTGAGATTGAAGAAGATGATGGCGGAGAGGGTGTTGTGAAGGAGATGCCTTGTAAGCATAGGTTTCATGGGAAGTGTATTGAGAAGTGGTTGGGGATTCATAGGTCTTGTTTTGTTTGTAGGTATCAGATACATGTTGATGAGAAAGATGATGGGATGAAGATGGACGAAGTGGAAGGTGGGGAGAGGAGAAGGGTTGGTGGTGGTGAAGTTTGGGTCAGTTTTTCTTTTTTGACAAGAGGGTTAGTTTTTCTATTAACAGAAGTAGGGGAAATCAAAGTCAAGCAACTTCTGGTGGTGATTCTAATGATTCTTCATCAAGCCTTAGATATAATGATGAGGTTGAAAATTAAGATCAAAATCAAAATCAAGTTACTTCTTGTGTCAAATGATTCTTTATCAAGTTCTAGAGATGATGATGATGAGATTGAGAACTAATTCTGATTTTAGTTTGGCTAATGTTATTTGTACAACCCAAAGTTGTGAGGCAACCGTATATTATACATGGAATAGGATTTCCTGCTGTGACGCAATTACACTTGTGAGCCGTTGGATTAAAATCAGTAGTTTGGATTGTTTTATTCTGTAAAACCGAGTTTAAATCTGAACCGTTCAATCTTAAATCAATAGATGAGATTTATTACAGCGTTAAACTACGTGCTGTTTTTATAGTAGGGAATCCGGGTCTATTATACATTTTCATCTACCTTTTCTTTCTTTTTTAATAATACTATCTATGTATATCTCGATTGATGTGTCAGGTATAAATTTTCATAAAACATGTATAGTGTGCATACGACAACCATTTTTGGTTGTTAATATATCACACCTCTTTTAGTTTTGTTAGAATTTTGGTTTTCAATTTGTTGAATGATATGTATCGGTGAAAATGCACAAAATTGTTCTTATATGTGGGAGTAAGTAATGATTTTTTTAATATTCTTTTAATTATTTTGATGTGGTTTTATTATTTATCAGTTCAATAGTTTGAAGTTTGGTTTAATGTTGTTGTTACTGTTGCGATCATGCTCTAAATTTTTATATTTTAGTTTCGATTATGCTTTAAAATAGTTGTTGTTGTTGTTACGATTATGCTGTGAATCTTTACGATCATGATTATGGTTTAAAATTGTTGTTGTTGTTGTGCAATTATGATATGAATCTTCATATTAGCATGGGCGTGAGATTTCAGGGGCATAAAAGAAGAATGACACGACAGAGAGATGAGAAAGAGAAATAAAAAGAGGAAGAAGATGAAAACAAGGATTTTTATAGTTTTGGTTTTAGTTTTGGTCTCGGTAATATAGTCGAGGATCATTTGAAAGATCACATAAGCCACTAATGCCATGTCAAACAATGCAACATCATTAGACACTTAGCATTTTTGTAACATAAGTTGACGGGAAGGACGAATATCAAAATGTTTTCAACTTACAAAAAGCAAAAAGACACAAACTTACAAAGATGATTTACATACTTAAACATTATTTTTTTGACGGAATATAATAGTAACATAATTAAAAAGGGTTAAATAAGTAATATAATACAATACCATATCCAATGAGGGGTCCTTAAGGGTTCATTACTTAACAAGGACCACTCTATATTAAGGACCCCATTGGAGGAAGAAAAAAAAAATATCTATTACGTAAGCAATTATAATGCCTCTTTCTCTTCTAAATAATTAACAGATTTCACGTTTAAAAGAAGTAATAAAATATGTATAAGTTGGTCACACTTTCAAAATAAATAATATTTTATATGATAATTTATAATTAAATAAATAAATTATTTTTATATAATGATGATATAAAGTTAGTAAAATTTATTTAAACATTTTTTATTGAAGTCCTTAGTGTATTGTCATTAAAGAATTTTTATTAAAAAATTATAAATAAATAAGGTGTACATGTGGAATACAGAATACAGTGCAGTTGTGAGTGAGGTGTACGAAGTACGACAGTACTAGTAGCTACAAAAAGGGAAGAAAAGAAAAGAAAGGAAAAGGGTTTGAGAAAGAATGGATGGAGAAGAGGAAGGTGATTACGATATTTTCAGAGACGATGAAGACGATCCTGATGCTCAAAATTCTTTCCAAAATAATAACGATTCCAACAAAGAATTTGTGGTTTACCTTGTCGATGCATCTCCTAACATGTTCATTACCACTTCTTCTTCTGAATCTGAAGAACAAGAATCTCACTTCCAGATTGCCCTTAGCTGTATCTCCGATTCACTCAAAGCAATGATCATTAACAAATCCTTAGATCAAATTGCCATATGCTTTTTTAACACCGTATGTAATGCTTTACTTTACTTTACTTAATAAACCCCCCCCTCCTCTCTCTTACTATTATATTATATTACTTGCATTGCAATTGCAGAAAGAAAAGAAGAATTTACAAGACCTAAATGGTGTTTACGTATTTCATGTTGCTGAAGAAGGAACCGACTATCTTGACAGACCAACAGCTAAACTTATCAAACAATTTGATAATCTCCATCATTCTTTTTCCAAAAACATTGGAAGTCAGCATGGTGTCATGTCCGGAAGTAGAGAAAATCCTCTCTACAATGCTATCTGGGTCGCTCAAGCACTTCTTCGTAAAGGCTCTGCAAAGACCATCGATAAACGCATACTTTTGTTCACAAATCAAGATGATCCTTTTGGCTCTCTCAAAGGACCTTTCAAATCAGACATGACAAGGACAACACTGCAGAGAGCTAAAGACACTCAGGATCTTGGCATCACAATTGAACTTCTTCCCCTTAGTTTCCCTGATCAAACGTTTGACGTATCTAAATTCTATGTTGTATGTACCCATATATTCTCTTAATTTATACTCATTAGATCAAATTTTCATCCTCTTTTTTTAATTGCATGTCTTTCAGGATTTGATTGGCTTGGAAGGCGATGATCTTGTTAACTTTGTCGCATCAGCAGGAAACAAGTATGTAACCTATCTATGTACATTTTTGTTTAGTAGGGATAGTAGCAAGCTTCAACTTGCTTCCATTGTCTGACTCTGTATGCTTTAGGATGTTAGTTAGATACATACTAAGAACTGTCTATGCAAGTTCAAATTCAAAAAGTTATAATTGGTATTAATTTATAATGCAGAGATGTTGGTAAATGGTGGTTCTGATCTGTTATGAATTGAGAACATCTATGTTGGATAGTCATAGCGTAAACTTATACCGATTAAGAAAGAAAGAAAGAAAATTTAGTCAAGTTGGAAACGTTATTTTCAATTTGTCTTTTGGGTTAGGGCTTGGAATTTAGTCACAAATACGGGTTTAGGTTTAAGAGAAAACCCATGGTTATTGGGTCTGAACCTACAATCATCAACATACTGTCCGTTGATGCATATGTGCTTGGAGTTTGTGATCTTATATCCCGCACATTTGCCATGATTGTTGCACTTGATCCAAAAGTTATGGAAAAGCTTTTTTCTTTTCAAATTAGGGGAACTAATAATATATTCAGCTCATTTTTTAATAGTTGGATTATCAACATTGATATACTTAAGATAATGAAAGGTGTCATTTTCTACTGCATGAGGATTACTATGTTGCACAAGAGCAACTATGATTAAGAGGTCTAAACCAGGACTAGGATTTGATATTTTAAAACAATAAATTCTTGTTTTTTTGTTGTTGCTAATTTTGCATTTCAATTTCAGATTGGAGGATATGAAAGATCAGTTAAGAAAGCGCATGTTTACGAAACGCAGAGTCAACAAATTTAAATTCACAATAGTTGATGGGCTATCAGTTGAACTTAATTCATATGCTTTAATTCGTCCAACTGCTCCTGGTAAGCATTTCTTGTAATTTTCTAGCTAATAGCAGATATTGTTTAGTGGAATTTATGTTCCTTCTTTGGCGTTTTCTTTTCCTCCATTACTCCTTGCAAAGATTCTCATGGCCTATTTTAAGTTTTTCACTACAACAACAACCAAGCCTTATCCTAATACATGGATCAAATTCCGCCATAGTGTTCTATCATAAACCATATTTCAGTCCAACTCATTAATCTCTAAATCTGTCCTAATAGCTTGCAAATTTCAGCTTATGTTGTAATGACAGTTTATACTTTTGATGTGTAGGAGCAATCACATGGCTTGATTCTATTACTAATCTTCCTTTGAAGGTGATGAATTTTATAACCTTAACTTCTAAACAATCTATTTTCTATGTTATAGCATAAATTCTTAATTCACTCATCAAACAATAACAACAATCAAAGCCTCTTTCCACTCAGCGGTGTCAGTTATGTTTATTAAATGATGCCATACATTTAAAATTTCGATGGCAAGGTTATAATATTTGCCGACCCCACTTAGTGGGATAAGGCTTGGTGGTTGTTGTTGTAAGGTTATAATATCCCTTGGTTGAAACTTGAAAGGGTCCTTCTACCCGTCCCATACCTATTCTATATAAATACACAAAAAACAGAATTTTAAAGTGATTCTAGATTCTAGAATTTTGTTGGAGGATATGAATGTAACTGTATAGAAAGAATACTTATGGATTTATTATGACTGAGTGGTATCTATGGCGGACGGCGGAGACCCGAAATTCCGAAATTCCAGCTGCCTTAAGGCGCTTTTATGGTAGGGTATGGCGGAATATGGTCGGATTTTGGCCGCCATCGCCATATTGGCAACCTCAAAATCAGTCACCGGTAGGCGCCGCCATGACCACAATTCAATAACACCAGTATGACTTTGATAGCTTTGAGAAAGCCAAACCACTATACACATACTGCTGCATCGTATATTTCCCGTTGGTCTCTCGGCAATCATGCCTTTTTGTTGGATCATAAGCCTCCTGAATTTTCTTTGTTTATATTCTTTTAGCCGGACCGTAATCATGCCTTTTTGTTGGATCATAAATCGCCTAAATTTCCTGTGATTATATTCTTTTAGTCAGACCATAATGCTGAATGTTATAAAAAAAATGCTTAAGAAAATGACTGTGACTAGTTTGGTGGCCCAGAGTGAAAGAACTTTCATTTGTGCTGATACCGGTGCATTGATGGAAGAATCTACCAGACGGTTTCATCCTTATAAAAAGTATGCATTTTATTCTTCTTTATCTTATTTGAATACTATAATTTTGATTCTTTGGTCAATTTTTAATCATTGTTGCTCTATTTAGATTGGATTTAGAAAAAATAGCAACCCTAAAATCTCTACAATATACCCAAATCCATATCATAGCAACACCCCTAAGAGCCGACGCTCAGGTGAATGCACTCTACTACCCTTTACTCAGTTTTTACAGCCAACCCCTCTGTAATCAAAGATTCTTTTGATCGGTATGCACCATAAAATGTCTAATACCTCGCTTTTGCACGGCTAGCACTATGGCCTCTTAAACCCTTCACATCCTGAGCCCACTCCACCATATCTCTGATTTTGTTGGGGTCAGCTGAGATTCCTTGACCAAGGTAGTCAAGATTCTTTGGACATTTTTGTTGGTTTAATGGGATGCTACATAAAGTTTGTGAAGAATTATGGAAGAATAGCATACCCCCTCACCCAACAGCTTAAGAAAAACAACTTCGCTTGGGTGGAAGATGCTCAAATGGAACCAGTTCCATTTGAGCAAACTTAAGAAAGCTATGACTATGATTCTGGTGATAGCATTCCAAGATTTTAAAACACCTTTGTGATAGAATTTGATGCACCAGGGAAAAGAATTGAGGCATTTCTAATGCAAGATGGGAAACCAGTGGCTTACATGAGTGTTTCAAACACTCTCAAGAAAGATTGAAAAATAAAATTGTTTATAAGTGGGAATTAAGGGCCCATGGTCATAGCCAGGCAAAAGTGGATGTGTTAGACATTTTGCAGCGCATACCGATCATAAGTGTCTTTGATTACCGAGGGGCTGACTGAAAAGTCCGAGTAAAAGATCGTAGAGTGCATTCGCCGGAATGTCAGCTCTCGGGGGTGTTGCTATGATAGGGACTTGGGTAATATGGAGGACCCAAGTCCCACATCAGGTAGTATGAGATGCTTGATAAAATACTGAAATGTCTTGGTTCTTTTTCCTTGATAGCTAACTTTTAAGGGAGAGTTCACTAAGGGCTTAAATACTTATCACAATATCTTATAAAGCTTTGCCTATGTTGTGTTACACAGCTGGTCCAACGCCTAGGTAGAGACGTTAGCCGATGTAAAATTTGTTGAATCTCATAGAGATTTGGTTTATTTCTATTTTCATGTTTCGCCGGCATGTTTTCCTTTGACGGTTAATAAACAGGTTGATGTTACATTACATACACCACACTTCTGTAGTAAAACAAAATACACGACACTTATCTTTTTCATCGTCTAATTTTTATTTATTTTTAAAATCCCAAATTAGCCCTCATAATAGATTTGGACAGTGTTATTTACACTACCCAATTTAATCATTTCCATTACATATTTACTAAAAGAGTGCTAGGTACACTCTCTCTAGTCTCTAACACTCGCTCATTCAGTGGATACCTATGAAGCACAGATACAGACACGGACACTAACACGCCGATACCGTTAATAATTTAATAAAATCATATAATTCAGTGTAATTATATGTGTCGGTGTCGGACACGTGTGTCCGACACCGGGACACGGCTTATTCGAAGAGTGTCCGTGCTTCATAGATCGATATTAAAAATTTAAGACATCTTTATTAAATGTTGCACCACTTCTGCTCTAAAACACATATATTTTACTTTCTCTTTACCTTTGCATCAAAATAGAACCGATCAACGCTTTTCCATCTGTCAAGTTCATAAATATTGTAATCCTTACAACGACACGCCTTTTCACCAAAGGGCGGCGTTTAGTTTCCAGATACAATAGTTTATCAAGCTTGCATAAAATTTGCGATGCAATGGATACTAATATAATTTCGGAAACTTCATCTATCCGAGTTTGAGATGCAATATAGAATGTTTTTCGGAAACTAATTTTTTTGAAAACTGCATGTATCTGGACTGCAAAAATAAATCCAGTTTCCAGAACGAAAAAAATTAAAATGAGGGTGCTGATGTGCTGTAATGAGTTTTACTGAGAGGAGAAAGGGTGTTGGTATTTTTTTTCTTTGAAATAGATTGTAGAATGTTAAAATTGTCCAAATAAATTACGAGGGAAAATTTAGGAATTTTTTGTAATTGACAATTAGTCGGTGGATGAATTAGATGAAAGTGGTGTATGTAACGTCAATTTGTTGAGTGTGGTTGGTTTATTATACACTGCAATAAATATGCTAATGGCATGCTTGATGAAATACCTCAAATGTTTGTTTTGATATTGTGTTGTCTCCTTTTGTTTGTAATTATAATTATAATTATATTTATTTATAAATATAATATGATTTTTATATTTTTTCAGCCAGAATATTATATTTTCTATGAAGGAGCTATCTGAAATTAAGAGAGTTGCTACCGGACATCTACATCTTTTAGGGTTCAAGCCACTAAGCTGCTTGAGAGATTATTACAACTTGAAGCCATCCACTTTCCTTTATCCCAGTGACGAGGTTACTGTTCTTCTAGTCATCAATAAACTGTTGATTACATCTTTTATTCATCAGTATTTTTTGGTTTTAATCGCAACTTCTCTGCTTGGTGTGGATGTCTTATCCTTTACTTTTGATATTGTTTAATATTAATCAAACTTGAGCATCAACATTGTGATGCCCTCTGATGAGATTTCACCACCTTCTACCCACTGAAATTTTGTTTAAACTGCTCTGACAAATTTGCTAACTGTGACTTTCCCTCAATTTAATGTTCCATTCCATGTTATAGAAATACCTATATGCATATATGCCTTCAGCTTATCGAATGGGTGCGTAAGATCTCTTATATACTGTTAAGTACTATTCTCAACAAGTGATCTATTGGTATTTTGGAAATGCTTTGACATGTAATTGCACAAAATGTATAGTATATGATTCTATATTTAGTTTCATTTTCTCTTTCTTTAATGTTTTCCTTGTCATGCCTCTTTTTGTTTTGCAGGGTACAGATGCTAGCATGTGCACCTTCATTGCCCTTCATAGGTCCATGGTACAGCTCAACCGGTATAGCATTATTGATTCCTTACAACAATGGTTCTCTTCAGCTGCACTATCACATCCTTTTAGTCATGTCTATGTCTAGTGTAGTGTTGGCAAAGTGTTTTGAGTTTCCCTAACATGCAGAAAAGCGGACTAGGTGGGTTGGCTAATTTGATAAAAATATGCAGGCAAAGGCAACCCGCATAATTTTATAGTAGGTTAGGTTGGGAGCTTGTAACGGTTTGAGAGGGACTCTACTCTGAATATTGTCCACAACATTAGTCTTTACCTAAGTGATTTACTATTCATAGCCATATTCCAGTTAGATATTTGTGATTTCTTTTACCTGTAAGATCGGTTGTTTATGTGAAGTAGAATTTGAGATTTTAGTGTTGAATACACTCAAGATCAACTAATCTTGCCTATTAATGGCTGGTTACGCAGTAGAAAAAGGGAAAGAAAGATACTATGCATACTCACATGTATAAGTGTGACAAAGATATTATGGTTAACTAAACATCTTGCTAAAACCGCTAACACATGTTTAGTAGTATTATGGTTAACTAAACATCTTACTAAAACCGCTAACACATGTTTAGTATTGTAGTTTCGTGATTAGGACATAGCTGATATCAAATGATTTGTTAACTAGCGTTTTAATAATTACTAATCAAAGTAATACCCTTGTGTTCCTTTTAGTTTTGCAGTTGCATTTAGTGGCAGTTCATCTCGACCTCAATTGGTCGCCCTTATTGCGCAGGTACAATATGTTGAACGTTACAATGCTTTCTCATTATACAATGTCTAGAATCATTGAGTTCAAGAGCTTGCATATGGTGTTTTAGTTTAAATAAAATCCTTGAACAACATGACTGCCTTGCATTTTCTCGTATACTCATTTGTCCATGATTGTAGGATGAGGTTATCCAATCTGGTGGTCAGATTGAGCCGCCGGGAATGCACATGATTTATCTTCCGTATTCTGATGACATTAGACTTGTTGAAGAGGTAGAGAACTGCAATAGTTGAAGTTGTCTTTAAACTTCAATCATCATTTTGGAGAAAACTAAGTTTGATGTTTTAAAAATGAATTTATTATTAAGACATGACATATTTCTGCAGCGTTATTCAGATACTAGTGGGGTGGTGACTAAAGCAAGTGATGATCAAATAAAAAGGGCAGATGATTTAATTAAGCGTTTGGACTTGAAAGATTTTTCTGTATTCCAAATCACCAACCCTGGTAAGCTTCTTCCTCTTGCTCAGCCGCTCTCCTAAGTTAACGATGTTGTGTTTATACTTTTAGTAACCTTTATTGTAATCCTTTGTTAGTTTAATTATTGAAATGCTATAATTTGATTTATATAGTCAATTACTCTCACATCCACCGCATTCTGTCATCTTTATACAAACCTCCTTAAAGTCCTGCACTTACCTCACCTGAATTATAGACTTGATTTGAAACCTCTTACAAGCCAATTTTGTAAGGGTCACTCAAATTTTAAGATGGTGTTAGAGAATCCAAGATCCGTTGGGCCACCTGCTATCGAGCCACTTGGGTCACACACCAGTTGCCTAGTTTTAGGTGTGAGGAGTGTATACCTCATCAAATGAGATATGGCCTGAAAATATGTTTGTAATTGGGACGCATCCCTCACCTTACAAGCCAGTTTTGTAAAGGTTGAGTAAATTTTAAGAATTTCTGTATATAGTGGCTTAATAATTTTTGCTTCTACCTAGTAGCAGTTTTGCACTTCTATTCAATATTTCACCAAATCTCGTTTATCTTATTTATTTGGTTGAAGAAAAAACTCCAATGGTATAAGCTAAGATTTTTTTAGAAGAAATTAAATGTTACTTGTATTGATGCTCATAGGTTTTCCTCTACCCCAGTTTATTAGAGTATTCTTTATATGCTCAACTTCTCTTACTTGGGCTTAATGTAACGGTGAGAAGGGAGGTTAGGTATATTAGTATTGAGTAAGATTAGACGTTTAGGGTATGTTTGGTTGTGAGAAGAAAGTGTGAAGAGAAAGAGGTAAGAAAGAGTAAGAGAAGAGAGAAGTTGATGAGAAATAGAGTAGATTTGAGATATTGTTTGGTATAAGAGAGAAAGAAGAGAGATAGAAGAGAAAGAAGTGTGTTTAGTTTTTAAAAAGACTAAAATATCCTTATACTAGAAATGTTAATATACAATATTATATCTGAATTTAATTTCATATAATCACAAATGTATACATTTTATTTTATTTCAATTTAACCAAGAATTAATTAAAATACATTTTTTACATAGAAATTGAATAAATTATTTACTTAATTAATAATTTAAAATATTTGAATTTAGTCTATTAAATTAATTCTTGTTTACACAGTCATTCAATTAAACTAAATTATTAGTTAACTAATTAGTGAATTCCAAAAGTTTCATTTGGATTTCCATAAAAAAAAAAAAAAAAAAAAAGGTTTCATTTGGATTAAATTAATTTGAACAAAGAGGAAGACGCATGTTGTTCATTCTAATCCATTAAATTAATTGCTTTCTAGTTTCCTGACCTGCTGGTACAACAACAAAAATAACTTGTGTTAAATAGTCCCACATCGGATAAAATATGGTTTGAACATGTGTTTATAAGTGGGGGCAATCCTCACCTCACAAGCTGGTTTTGTGGGGTTGTGTAAGACCCAACCACGATATCTAACAACTTGAAAACAAGTAAACTTTTTTGGTGCTGTATACTAGCATTTTCTTTCTGTTTGTGTGAAAACAAGTAAATAATAGTAGCTCTGCGCCTACTGTATATAATGGGGAGAAAAGTGGAAAACTAAACAAAAATTGCGTCTCCGCTCTATTTCTTCACACTTATGGAGAGAAGTGATGAAGGTGTGGGTCCCACATCATTTTATCTCTCTGCCCACCTTCTCTTCTTAACCGAACAGGAGAAATTGTCCCTCTCTCTCCAACGTCTCTCTCCCCTCTTTCTCTCTTATTTCTCTTCTACCAAACACACTGTTAGAGTTTTGATGACTCGAGGGTAAGTGTTTATTGGATTAAGGTTTTATGGGTCATGGTTTATAGGGAGAAATAGTCTGTGTTAGAGCACACTATTGTATTATTTGTGTTACATGCTTTTTTCTTTCTGATTTGTTGTTTGCTGATTAGTGTTCCAATGCAACAGCTTCTTGCAGTTTCTGCATTTCTTTGATAGTTTCATTTGTTTCTAGAAGATTATTTTAGGTGCAGTCCGTTAAGAAACTAAAAGCTAGTTAGGTTAGACTCGTATTTGACATATTCTTATCATAATTAAATTCTGAAGCATTTCTCATGTCTCAAACACACTTAGGTTCTCCATGTTTTCTTTTGTTGCTATTTTCCCTCTCACATTTTCTCATGTTCGAATTACAATAAGCTGGGCTATGTCCTTTTTTTTCCTGGTTCAGCGCCGCTATTTCTCATGAATGACACTTTTATGAAAAGCAAGAATGTGTGTTGCTCGCATGCCTACTACCCCATGACTTATGGGTTTTTATAAATAAAAAAGTATAGATTTCAATCGTGCATCAACACTGCTCCAAAATAGTAACATCTGTGACCCCTATAACAATCTCTCTCGTCTGCAAAGCGTTTTGATCTGTTGCCGCTACCAACTTAGCATGAGTTTTACAGTCCTTCTCTACATCCTATTTACCATTTTTCCATCATTGCCGTCTTGGGTCTCAAGAATTTGTGTTGTGTTCATTTGAGTTGCAGCATAATATACAACTGAATACAACTTTATAAGTATCTCCATAAAGACCACGGAGCCTGAAGCTCCGCGCAGAAATCCATGAGCCGGTTTACCTTGGGAAGAATCTCCTTTTCACCTTTAAAACAATTGAATTTATTTCATCAATAATACATAGAGAAAGAGGAAATGAGTACCCCAATCCCTAGATGACGATGGTTTGTATACAGATTATAAAGTTGATTCCAACTTCTAAATTTCAAACCACACTTGGTTTTTCGTCAATAAGCAGAGCACAATAGTCCCAGCGGGACAATATAACTCTTCTGAATGATCAATGAGCCTTGCACAAGTTCCTCCACCTTTCCCATCAATCAAACCCCTCCACCTCAAGAATCAAATGACAATCCTCTGCCTCCAGCAAACCCATTCACCCAGAATCTGGTCACCATTGGCTTTTTCATCAAAAGGTCAATGATGATGATCTGGTTGGATATGGTATCACAAGATTAAGCATTTTCCTTTCTGGTTTATTCTTCTGCCATTTCCGCCAGGAATACCATGGTACCATATGAAAAGTGGCTGCCACGGATAACCTTGCAAAATCTGCCATGCCATGGCCTTCTATTATAATATTCTACCATGCCATAATGCCATGGCCGCCATTTGGCAACATTGCTGGAGCCTTTTTTGGTTTTCTGCTTGCATGTCCAAACCATTTAAGCTAGATTTTTTCATATTTCCCCTTAATATGTGTTACTTCATGTGTGGGTGTCTTAATTGGCGTGCAGGTGTGTGCGCGCTTGCATGCATGTGTTTGATGTATCAAGTGAGATAGCTTTCTTTTTTGAGTTGTATTATTTTGACACGAAATTGACATTAAGTTCCAATGGTTAACATAATTTAAATACTTCATTATGTTCAATGGATGGTTAATGAATATAATAAGGCGCCGCAACGCATTAATCATTGTACTTGCAGTGAGTACAATATCTAAAACTAGGGTTTAGTCTGTTTAGGTCATGCCTTGAGAATGCTCTCAAGAGGGGTATTTATAGCCTTCATGGGCTTGTTTTCTTGTGACTTAAGCCCCGAGCAACCCGGGCCTTAAGTCTTTTTACAGTGCTCTAGAAGCCTGTTGAGGCGGTGCCC
The DNA here is from genome assembly GCF_003473485.1 of Medicago truncatula. Classification (NCBI taxonomy): domain Eukaryota; kingdom Viridiplantae; phylum Streptophyta; class Magnoliopsida; order Fabales; family Fabaceae; genus Medicago; species Medicago truncatula. The sequence goes on from NC_053042.1 coordinate 56,619,933, forward strand.
CTAGGGGGAACGTGCCTAGGCTTCAGGAGCCCTTCTAGAGGGCGCCTAAGCCTTTCTGGAGGGCATTTGTGCCTTTAGGAATAGATTGACGGTCCACAGCCCTCCAAGCACGAGTCTTGGGACAAGGCGAAGTGATGAATCTATAAGGTCGATTGTTTGTAAGAGTTATCGTACAGTGCTTCATATGCTTGTTGAGGTGGCGTCCCTAGGGGAACGCGCCTAGGCTTCAGAAGCCCTTGCAGAGGGTGCCTAAGCCTTTCTGGAGGGCATTTGTGCCCTTAGGAATAGATTGACGGTCCAATCATCAACTGAACACAATCAACCACAATTTTGAATGTCACTAACCAAAATTTTCATAAATCGTGGTTAACGAGTATCATGCATACTTAAACACTTGAAAATCATGTATATTTTACCACCTGAAAATTGTGGTAGTGACTTTAGAAGTTGTGGTTAATTATATTCTGTGGATGGATAAGGAGTTGTGACATCTTGTAATATTCATTAACCATCCACTGGACATAATTAACCGTATATTTGACCTGCATTAACCAGGGGGAGCCTTGGTGCAACGGTAAAGTTGTTGTCATGTGACTGAAAGGTCACAGGTTCAACTCTTGGAAACAGCCTCTTAGGTAAAAAAACAGGGTAGGACTGTGTACAATACACCTAATGGTTATGGTGGGACCCCTTCCTGGAACCTCCGTATGTGGGAACTTTAGTGCACCAGGCTGCCCATTTGAACTGCATTAACCATCCAAATTGATGTCGGAATTTGATGTTAAAATATCATATATTTTTTTCATCTAATGTGAGTAACTCTTTACCGTTGAACCAAATCATGAATAGTCAATATTAAAACATAAAATCATGTGAATTTCCTATGCGGTCACTTTGACTTTACAAATGGTCATGCGACTATTAAATAACTTTTCATCTTGATCATACATATACGGTTGCATGGTCAAGATTTACTCAAAAAGTGTTCCTCTTGTGCTTTCTTATACGTGCATGGTCCCCCTGATATATCATCAATAACTAGGATGCTTCATATTTGTAGATATTATAATTTTCCTAGTGATTACTATTCTTGTTTAACAAAATGAGAAAGTTATGATTCTGGGGTTAGTAACGCAAGAGTTTTCAGCCTTGCAGAGACACTATGCAGTATTGCAGGCATTAGCTCTGGAAGAGGATGATATTCCCGAAATCAAAGATGAAACATTACCTGATGAGGAAGGCTTGTCCAGGTAAGCACAAGGTTTTGTTGATGTAATTAATATTTTATTGTTTGATTTTCAGACTGTGTACAGAGATGGAAGAAATTCTACCTTTTTTATTAGTATTATTTGCAACAGACTTCTTAATATACTTGGGGGGGGGGGGGGGGGGGGGGAGCTTGCGTTCAAACTCGGAGGAAGGAGGAAAAAACTAGTCTAACAACTAATTACGAACATTTGCCATTGACAAACTTCTTAATATACTTTCTCCTATTGTTTGAAACTCAAATAGGTCTCACTAAATTTTGTGGTACCCATATAAGTTTCAACCATTTGGTACAAGTGTGTTAGAAAGATTGTTTGTTGCAGTGTTCTTTTTTTATTTCCTGTTTGGCCCTTCCTCTCTTCACTGGAAAAGATAAAAAAATTGTTCACAAGACTATCAGTATGAAATTATTAATCTTTCTTACAATCACCTGCAGACCAGTAGTGATCAGGGCATTAGAAGAATTCAAGTCCTATGTATACGGGGAGAATTATGATGAGGAAAGTGAGCTTGGCACTGGAAAGCCAACTGAAGCCTCCAAGAAACGAAAAGCGCATGCTGAGTTTGCTATGAAAGAGTGTGAGAACTATGATTGGGGTGAGCTCGCTGATACTGGAAAGGTAAACCTTGAAATTTATTTTGCTAGTGTTTTTGGTTTGATAAATTTGGGACGAGCAGGTTTGCTTAAACTTTAAGCCAATGGGTGGGGGGCCATGCAACATTTTCAAATTTTCAGTTGCATAGTTAGCACCACTTTTGTTTTAACTTTTTTAATTGTTGACACTGAATCATTTGATCTTGTTTTGCAGCTGAAGGATTTGACAGTGGTGGAGTTAAAATATTATCTTACAGGACACAATCTTCCTGTTTCTGGGAAGAAGGAAGCTTTAGTTAGCCGAATATTAACTCATATGGGAAAATGACCAAGAAAAGGACCAGCGTTTGACTACTGTTAAACTGTCGTTTTCGTGTGTTTGTTGTTCCTGACCCGATTTTGGATTATACACTGGATTGTACTTATACTAGATTAATCTACAAGACAGCAGGGAAGATGTTATTGACATGACATTTTTTTTTTTGAAGTATTAACATGGCATGTTAAAATCTATCATGACATCACATGTCATCATATTTTCTAAAATCATCAGCAAATACAAAGTCTCTGAAGAAAACATTAATATTATTATCATTTTCTTTTTTAATTTTCATATCTAAAATATTTGTTCTATCACTTCCAATCTTACTCCATGACTCTGAATATTCTTAATATGGAATAGAAAGAAAAAAAATTGTAAAGAAAAACAATAAGTAAATCACAATCTCCATTTGAATTGAATCATTACGGAAATGAGATTCATAAAGATCGTGTAATTGGAAGCAAAAATAACCAGAATAGGAAAATCAACAATTATACAAACAAGTCAATATCTGAATATTGAACATGATCAAATTTGACGATAAATATCAAATTTGATATGCAAAAGATCAGACAATTTGAAAGAAAAACATTTCAGAATGTTTCATCTTTGATTTCGAGAATATCATCATAACCAGAGATAGATGTCTGAACAAAGCTAACAGATTTTTTCTTTTTTTGACAAAAGCTGACGGAAATTTTATGCGTGAGTCAAATACAAAGAAAAAAATAAAATATTTTTAAAATCATTTGTTATGAATATCATAAGTGAATGTCCACTATCCAAAAGCGTTTAAATGAGATGGAACGGGTCTCTATTAGCTTAACCAAGATCTTGGGTTCGAATCCAGTCTTGCATGTAGCAACGTTAAAACTCTCAGGGACAGCAACATTAAAACTCTTAGGGAGAGCTTAGTCAAATCTACACATGCATATTTTTCTCATACTCACCCGTACACTAAATATTGATGATTGACCAAAGTGTCAATGTTCCCTCTAGTGGTCCGGTCAAGAAGTTCACACACTTCTTTTTTCACAAATACTTATGCCTGTCTAAATATATAAAAAGGACATCCCTAACAAAGTCACGCCTATACTTAAAGCCTTGAAGCTCCTTAGAATGAAATGTGTGCTCTCCCAAGGTATTAAGGCATGCCTTACGACAAACATGGAAACTTTATCAATAGAAAATAGGTTTAATTACACCAGGGGTCTTTTAAGTTTGAAGTTTGTAACAGATTAGTCCTTTAAGTTATTTTGGTCACACATAAATCCTTTTAAGTTTGAGGTTTGTAAACAGATTGGTCATTTAAGTTATTCTGGTCACACATAAGTCCTTTAAACATATTGGTCCTTTAAGTTATTTTGGTCACACATAAGTCCTTTAAGTTTGAGGTTTGTAAACAGATTGGTCCTTTAAGTTATTCTAGTCACACATAAGTCCTTTAAGTTTGTAAACGTTTTCGATTTAGTCATTCTGCCACATCATCGTTTTTGTAATGTTTGGTTAACAGAAGGACTAAATAGAAAACGTTTACAAACTTAAAGGACTTATGTGTGATCAAAATAACTCAAAGAACTAATTTATTACAAGTCTGAAACTTAAAGGACTCTTGGTGTAACTTAGCCTAAAAAATAATTGAATCATTAGATGATACATAAGAATGGTAAGGTACTCTATTAGTGATGTATGTTGGCCCACCAATCAATAGGCTAGAAGAAAATCCTAAGCATACTTGCAAACACCTAAAAATTGGTTTATATCCTCTGGTCATGTGTTGAGGATACCAGGATACTCTACTGGTGTTTGAAACTCGATTATATAACTCCTAAAAATCTTGACGGGAGGATAATAATTTTTTAAAAATAAAAAGACAAACGTACTTGCACAAGAAAAAAAGAAGACAAACGAACATACAGAAGTTGAAAAATAAATGTTCTCGATATTATAGTGGAAGATGAGCAATATTTGTGTTAAATGTTTAAAGTCTTTTCAAACACCAACAATAACTGCCTTCCCTTTGTTGCACTGCATGAGCAACTAACATTTGTTATACCTCTAACACTTGTATTACAATTTTGTGTTTGATCCTTAAGGATTTATTTGTAAACAGCAAGGTACAATAGTATACATGGCGTCACTGACAGCTTATCTCAACTGTAAGAAGTCACAACAAAAGGCATATTCAAAATTGTGTTCGTCTTGCTTTTTTTATATGATTTCGTTCCATTTCCATTTTCCGCCACATACATTCTTAGAAATTTCCTGCAACTAAGTTCATACGTCATCAATATCCATTCATATTTCTACTGGGGTTGGGGCCTTGTCTGAACAATATAAATGTCTTTTCCAACAAGACATCCTTCCGCATCCTGTGGGCATCCGAACTTTCTCTCGAGGAAAAACCCAACTGCACAAAGGCGTTGACCAAGTTGTCGACGGAAAACTGGGTCAACTGTCGGTGGTTTCTTGCTGTAATCCACCGTCAAATGAATGACCTCCCCATCCGCAGGCCCTGCACCACGAACAAGCAACTCCTCGCTGAAGTTTGCAAAAGCCAGTGTTTGAACAAGCCCATCAAATTTCCCGCATGATATACACCATGGTGTACCCCGGGTTCCTGAAGCTAGAGTTTCACCAAGGCCAGAAGCAATCTCAGCCTCCACAGAATTGTTATCCTGGTCTGTTGGGCTCATAGTATGCAGTACAAATGATAGATCTGGTGAAAGCATTTCTTGGATCAGAATTGCCATTGAAGCTTCCTTCTGAGGCAGGCCAGCAGCTCGGCGGCTCAATACTGCCCTTCGCGTGTACAGTGAAGCCCATACTTGGCCAATGGCATCTGCAAAGACTGTTGGATTGGAAGGACTCACATTGGGTATTGATTCGTAAAGTCCAGCTGCTGACATTCCAGCCAAGTCCTCCACATTGGCGCTGGATCGAACAATCAATCGTGCATTGCTTGGAAACATTCTTCCAATGTTTTCAATGATGTCTTTTGATAGCTTCAGGGAAGAAATCAATTCCTGGAGTTGGTGGCATAGACCATCAAGTTCACCACCCTCCAGTTTTGTTGTTTCTATCTTGTCCAGTAAAGACTTGAATATTTCAGTGGAGTTGCTCTTCTCTAGCTCCAATTCCATGGATCCAAATGGTAAAACTGCCCCAGAAGGAACCTGAAAGGATGCAGGCACCCCATGATCGCTGTAAACTGTCATTCAAAAATTAGATTTTAGAAATGTAGCTTGCGAGAATAAATCATTGTCATTCAATATTAAAATTTACATTTATGACTGGTCGATCACCAACGATCAACATTGCATGAGTGTCTTCCAGCTTAATTAAAAAGAATTCTTCAGCTGAGGATAAAGTCTTGATACGAATAAAAATATATCAGACATTATTTCAGTAAAACTCTGAGGATAAAGTCTTGATATCAATAATTTTAAAAAAGAATTCTTCAGCTGGAATCGCTATTCTTATGAGCGTTGGTAAACCAAAATAAAAAGAATACTTGAAATAATGCGTAGTGTATCATTAGAACGATTGAACTGAGGATACTCGCTCCAAGTCTGTGAGATTGATACTTTGACATAGGTATTCAGCACATATTGCTTTTATTACCTTTACCAGAAACTGAAGACAATGATGACAAGTGACCACATGCAGCCGCCTTTGCACCGGAAGTCTGTGTCTCAGCATCAGGAAGCAAGATAACTTCAGTAGAAGAAGCACCCTTGACACAAATAGAGTTATGTTCAGTTGAGGCCCATAGTACAGAGAATTAAAATAATAATAGTAATGATAATAAGAATTGAATAAATAATCTGCATACAAAAATCATTACTCTGAATATTATGAGATAAGATTGAATGACATGTAATAATTAGGTCAAGTACAAGTGCAGCACTATTTGTGCAAGCCCCACTCAATAACAACACTAACCTAACAACACTCCTAATGCTGACACCTAGGAACTAAAGAGAACAGGGAATGATGACTGCGGCAAAAGATGAGGCATGGATAAGGCTAAGTATGAGATTGTTCAGTTGAGGGATTTTGAGATTGTGCAGTATTAGATTTCAGTTCAAGAAGGCTTAAAGGAATTAATTAGTACTACCTATACTTACAAGGTGAATTTTCTTCTCAGTAACACACAACTTTAGAACTCTAAAGTTAAGCATGCTTGACTTAGAGCAATTTGTTGAATGAGAGAAAACGAGAGGCATACGGTGAAATTGTGTGTCTAAACTACACCAGAGATTCTATTATATAGGCTCAGAAACAAATCAATATACAATCAAAAAAACTAGAAGTTTATTTCTAGATACAAAAAAAAATGTCAAAACATAACCAGAAATATTGAAATGAATAATTTAGTCATTACCTACCTGACTATATTTGGAGATTCTACCAGCAGAGAAAGCAGGAACATCAACCCCAGAGATATTATCATCAACAGCACTTTCAACAGAAGAATTGCCATCAAGGTCAACTGAAGAGGACAATGTCAGATTAACACCAGCGGCGGATGCTTCCAACCTGAAAAGTTGGAAAGCAGGAAAGGTGAACATGGAAAACATTATAGAATAAGATCTATTCACAATATAATCAAAATAATTTGAAGAAAGGAATATAGATTTCATATTTAAAGACAGACAATCATGGATGGGAAAATTGTCTTGAAAATAACCTTACACATGACCCAATAAGCCTTTGAATATCAGCAATTTTTTCATCTTCACAAGTGACAAAGACGACCTTTTCCTGTAATAAGCAATTGTTGTATGAATGTCAATGACAATTTATAAGCTCACAGTTCAAAAATCATTAATTGGAATTGCATATTTAGAAATAAGACTTGCCTGTCGGGCCCTAACACCTAGATGAGATAAGTGAGGCAACTCTTGCTTAAGTATAGCTCCCACTATGTTCCTCCCAGCAGCTGTTACCTGCCGGCGCAATCAAACTTATTAATATTGATATATTTAAGACTTCTGTATACTCTCAAGGAAGTATAAATATACCTCTTCATCACCATCAGCTTTGTTAACAATGAGGATAATAGGACCTTCCACTGGAGACGGTAACAACCCAGGAACAATTCTTTCAACCTATGACAAAAAATTCAAATTCATGTTAGCCATAATGAAGTGAGGAATTTTTTATTATTTGTTGTATTTGGATTGGGATAATCCCCGGCTAGTATCTTACCTATTTGGTTATTACTTTAAGGTTTTGTTAACAGGGCACTCTTTAAGGAACCTAAATTTAGCAATTATTCTTTCAAAAGTCGTCTATTAGAATTTCCAATACATTGAACACACAGTTTTTCATAAAAAACTTTTAAAGTACTTGCCCCAGGGGCACTCTTTAACATTTTCCTTACTTTAATTTTAGTTTTTGCTTGTGTAAAGAGGACTCTATATGTCCCTTTTTCCCAAACTTAAGGACTTTTATTTGATTATTATTGATATTAATTTTTTTTTACTTGTTCTAATTAGTGTTTTCTCATTTTGTGTCTTACCACCGGTCTCCTTCCTATTAACTTGTCACTTTTCTTTGATAATAATAAACTGTGATGTGTTCTCAGTAGTTACTACTTCCATGAACTCTATCTTGATTGCCAAGTATGAATTTCAAGACCCTTGCCCATGATGGGTGGTGAGAGAGCGTTTAGATTGAGATGTAGTTTGGAGATAAATGAAGCCTGACATTTGGTTTCATTATCCAAACACCGTGATATGGACTTCAAGTCAGTCTTTGCAGTCATAATACATATTGATAGATTGATTACTAAAGTTGAAAGTTGAACTGGTTGCTAAAGGCTACGATGTTTAGGCCTATGATGTTGAGTACTGAAGCATTACATTCTAAAATATATTTAAGAACATCAAGTCGCGGCATTCTATATAGTGATAATAATCATTTTAAAATAGGTTTTTCTGATGCAGACAGGGATCTCTGCTTGATTAATGATCCAAAAATAACAGTTTTCTGAAGGAAACAACAACTTTGCAGTATATTTTGATATATGTAACAAGTTAGGCATGAATATCATTTATGCTCCATCTTGCAGCAGTCGTAGTAATATTAGTATGAGGATGAGTTCCAAGACACCTGCGCAAGGGTTATTTACTTCATTAAATTCAATAATGAAGGATTTTTGTTTATAAAGCGCTTTCTCACACACACCATGCTCACAGGGTAACTATCGTAATAACATTACACATGATTTCTCTAAACACACTCAATACATGAACCAATGTTCCTAAAACAGCTCCTGGAACTATGACATCCCAACCTTGAGAACCAAGCGTACTTCTCACAGCTTTTAGAAGAAGAGTACATAGTTTTGAAACCTGAAAAATTACACTAAAAATTTACAGTAGTGAAGTTAGAAAACATACAAGTTATGTTTATCATAATGAAATCCACAGTGTAGGAATAAAGAAGACAAGAAATCGGAGATACTGTTGAAAACACTACATATTAAAAGTCCTTTAAATCTCCTATTATTAAAATTTAAGGAAAATGCATTATCATACCCAGCACGAATCTCCGCTTCTGTATATGTTTTGACACTGTTTTCAGGGATTCCTAGAGCTTTTCCTAGCATCTGCAACATTTAAAGTAACAACTTTGATTTTTTTCAAGATCAATACATATACATAACATGAAGGAACAACAACGTGGTTAAAAAAACCAAACACTATTGGTATCACAAGACCTTGTTCAGGTTTGAAATGAAAGAAGCACCACAATTACGATTCCCAAATTTGAAATGAAATTATCTTGTCTCAATATTCTGGCTTATTTTGATTAAAAGGTCAATTGTAAAATTAAAAGACCGTAGCAGGCCGCAAATCACAATTATTCCCTAGTTTTGGTTGTACTTGGGCTTCACTTTGTGAGTTTATATTATATTGGTTTAGTAAAATTTTGCACTGCACAATAAATACCAGGCTTTATCTGAACAATAAATTACTATTTAACCTCCACTTTTTGAGGAAATATCTTAAGAAGTTCTTCGGTATATTCCTCAGTAAGACTCTTTGATCTATCAAGAGTAGCTTTCAGCCTCAATGTCCAAATCTTCTTGCCATCTTCATTTCCTGGGAGAAAAAAGGAGCACATTTAAAAATGAAAAGAAATTAGTTAAGATGTCTACAACGATTCAACAGATAGAACAATTCAAGCAAAGGTGTACAAAAGTTACCTTCGCTTTCTGAAAGGCCTCTTGCACTCCATGCAATAAGCTCATTTTCAATAGCACCACATTCTTCTGGTTTCCAGTTAGATAATTTCATCTGGTGGACTCCAATAATAAGGGCTCCAAGTGGATCATTCCAAGAGTTTACATTCTTTGACTCCAAATTTGCAGCTAGCCAGCTAGCACCTCCCATAACTTCAAGCACGTTGAGAAATCTATTCATATGAGTTCAGAAGTTAATGCTCTACCATGAGAAAAATTTTGATATTACAAGTGGCGTGAAGCTGGAGAAGTTTTAAATCTCCATAAATCAAGTTCCACATGATTCAATCCAACTACATTTTTCTATTTGACATCTAGCCAGCCTGTCTTCAATACATCCTTATAATTAATAATTGTTTAAATTTGACAAATTTTATCATATAGTATGCCCTTCTAATGAATTAGATAATTGATATAATTCTTTAAACAAGTCCAACATCTAATAAACATCTATTTTCGTACAATTAGAGCAAATATGCATTATATTCTAGTTGTACCTTATCATCTAAGTGGCTAGCAAGAACTCTACCTATTGCAAAATTGTGCCATTCATATATTCTACAAAAGTTGTTCAAAATCCAAATATCTGATGATTGTTCAAAGTGTATATCAGGAAAAGGTATGCCAAGAACCTGCTCAAAAGAACAAATGAGTAGTCCTCAAGCCCAATCTCACAGAGGCGCCACTGTTCCTCCAAAGAAACAAAAATGAAAAGATGTTCCAACATTCTTTAAATTACTATCCATACTCGAGCTTTAATAAAATTAATCTCACCTTTTGGCGCATAGCTATTGCAGAATCTGGAGCATCATTCCTGAGGCCACTTTCAAGACCCTTTACAATAATATCTCTCAAAGCATTCAAAGACTCCATGGTTTTAAATAAAGGGTTAATTCCTTGTTCTTTTGAAGCTGTTGATTCTACTGCACCATCCATATTCTGGAGAAGTGCAAAAAAAAATCACTTATCAGTAGATGCCATTATAAGAACAGCTTTTAGTACCAACATCAAATAAAAAGGATCAGCATTACTTAACCGACAGGGGAATTAGTTATCATGCAATAGCTTAACAACCATAATAATTCAATTTCATGCTGAATAAGATGAGCATAAACTATTCAGAAGTTATTTTCCCGCAATGGAAGAAGTATTTAGAGTTTAGACAAAGAAAAGGAAGAGAAAACAATTTGGTTGAGAGAATAATGCACGATAGAAGATAGTAAGCTAGGATCCTAAATCAATCAATTAAGTACAAGAGAATCGGAAAAGGCAAATGCACCTTTTTGCACTCGAAAAATGAATTAAGTGCTGACATGCCATATTCATCCATAGATTCATATATTGATTCTAGCTGTTCAGCAAGACTGCAATACAACAAATTGAGAAGTGAAATCATTAAAATTATTCTTTTCAAGCAGCTAATTAGTTCCATGTCAAAATAATTTAAAATCTCTCTGATATTTAGTATACTTTCTTCACTCGAAGGTGCACTCCAATAGTGATAACAGATTAAGGTTGGCTACTTTATTTCCCTAACTATTATTACAGGCTTCACAAACTATGTCAAGTCTCAGTGCAACAGTAAGGTTGTTGTGACATTGGAGGTTAGATCTTACACATTCTAGACCTGGAAATGGCCCCCCTAGACACAATAAGGTCCATTCATGACACTCCCTATACTTTGAAATGGAGCAGATGCAAGTACTGGGTCACCCTTTTTGTTGAAGAAGTCAGAGCATGGCACCCCTATTGGAATATAAGAAAATATATATTATGCTAAAGTAACTTAGATTATCTCGTAAAATTAGTTTTAAATATTAGAATATGTTAGACTATCTCCTAAGATTAATTTCCATATTGCTTAACTATTATAATGATTTGTTTATTTATTTAGGATTAGGAATAATCCTGCCAAGGCCGGTCCCAAGCCCGGGTAAAAGGAGAGGGTTGTGTTAGGCCTTGACAGCCAACATAAAACTTTGTCGAATCTCTATGACATGGACCAAATACGAAATAGTGTGAATGCTAGGTCGTTGCCAGGAATCAACGCGCTGTATAGCTCGAGTACAGTGTCAAATGAGCAAGGGCCGCTGCATCGCCGCCTGGATGTAGTGAAAAATAGGTTAAAAGAGGTAGAGGAAGACCTAGGAAAACTATTAGAGAAACCATTAGAAAGGATTTAGAGGTCAATGAATTGGATCCAAATATGGTTTATGATAGAACACTATTGCGTCATTTGATCCATGTAGCCGACCCCACTTAGTGGGATAAGGCTTGGTTGTTGTTGTATTTAGGATTAGGAATCTTGTATCACTATAAATAAGGATTTGTATCAATTTACTAGTTAGTATGAAGTCGTTATCAATAATATTACACCATTATCAACTGACCTTATTACATCTCTTCTCCTTATAAGGTGAGGAGTAAGGTGAGGAATGCCTCCTTTTTATAAACTCTCACCAAGAGTACTATCTATCCGATGTGGGACTTGGGTTTTTCCCAATATTATTTCATCTAAAACCCATAACTTCAACATGGTATCATAGTGCCACTATCCTCCCCAACCTGTCACGTCACTTTGTTGCCGAGTTCCTAAATATTCAGAACTCTAACTAATTAGTAACCTGTGTTTCTTCTTTCCAGCTTCAATGCCAACCTGTCTGGTCACCTCCACTGTCACTACCGTGAGGCGCTGCCAGAAAATTACCTGGTCAGTTTTCCGGCAAAACCCCTGCCATATTTAGTGGCTCCTCCCGATCTACAAGACCCCAAATTTCAGCTACAACCTATCAAAGGGGCACTCATATCCAAACCAATCCAAATTGAAACCGCAAACTAATCCAAAAAAATTGAAAAACGCACAAAATTGAATATTACTGGATGTGTTTTTGTAAAAGCTGCTTGGATCAGATTGATTTTTGGATTCATTTTCCAAAACCAAACCAAACCGCATACATATACTTTAATACTTATATTTTTTTAAGTATCATATATTGCATACAACTATTATTTGTTGGACCTCTAAAAAATTTACTATTATTTGCTGGTCTTTAATATTTTAATAATACTTATTAGTTTAAGTTAATGTGTTTTATTTTTACCATTTCATATGTTTCAAACATGATCGATCATTGTCATTCGGTAATGTTAATTTTTAGCATATCATACGTTATAATTTCCAATAATCCCTATTGCTTTTTTTTACAATTGTAATTTGGATATGCAAAAATTGATCCAAAATGAACCGCATTAAATAGGATTGGATCGCTTTTTTTAAACGAGTCATTCAAACCGAACAGAATCGCATACGCATATGCTTTTATTTTTGGATCAAATGGTTTTTTGTATGAGTAAACAACCATTTTGGTCCCTATATGTATTCAAATTGCAAATGTATCCCCTAGTGTCTCTTTTGTTTGTAGTTTTAGGGACTAAATTGACTAACAAAAAACATACTTGAGGACCAAAATGACCGATTTAAGGACCAAAATGACTAAGGACACATTTGAAGACGTCTTTACAATTCCAATACACTCAGGGACCAAAATGATTGTTCGCCATTTTTTTGCCTCAAAATCGATCAAACTGCACCGCTAACACGCTTGAAAGTGCCATTTCTATTGCCTGCGATCTTTGCAGCATTGCTCCACCTAAAGCATGCACCAAAGCGTGTTACAGCCTCTTTCTGAACATACTCTCACCACCCGGGTCGCATGATTGTCTTAGTCCCGATCTATAATTGTTTTAGCAGGCTCTATAGTCAAGCGTTTCAGCACACAGTAAATAGTTTAAGGTAGGCCCTTCATCCAACCATCATCAAGGTTGCTGTCCACATCGTATGACATTGACCAACTATCGTCATGGTTGAGCCACCGGCACCAGTTATATAAAACTTCTTGACCCACACTGGGGGGAGGGGGTCGTTAGAATATAAGAAATTGTCGGATAATATCTTACTTTATCTCATAGGATTAGTTTATAATACTATAATATCTTAGGCTCTCTTCTAAGGTTAGTTTTCATATTACTTTGTTATTGCAACAATTTGTGTTCTTAATTTCCTTATTTATTTACAATTAGGAGTCTTGCACCCCAATAGGGTTCCGTTTTTAGTCTCTTGTATCAAGTTAATTATCAATAACATTACACTATTATCATATTCAAAAGTCTATATTGTTTCTCTTCTTCTTATTTTATCTAAAACCCTTAGCTTCAACACCTCTAAGATCAAGAAACAACTACATACACCCTCCGGTCACTATTATAAGCAAAATTTCACTTTTTAGGTTCATTCAATAAATGATGTATGTGGTCCATTAAATATATCACATACATCATTTATTGAATGAACCTAAAAAGTAGATTTTTGCTTATAATAGTGACCTGAGGGTGTAGTGCTCAGCCGGAGGACTTTTATGACTTAAGGATACACACGGTTACTTCAAAATGAAGATTTTCTTGTTGACAAATATGGGAAATTTCATTATCAGTCAATTGGTTTACAACCTATATAAGAGTATATAGATAGCACATATACTAGCATAGACTATCATTGTAATAGAACACTAGCAAAACTAACTCTCGGAGTTAGATATGACAGCCTAACTAATCGCAGGCTCTGATACTTCATTATGTTTTTATATTCGGCCTAACTAATCATTACAAAACCAACTTGTAAGGTGAGGGGTGTCACTTTTATAAACTCATTTCATTCGTTATCTCCATCCTATGTGGGACTTGGGTTTTTCCAATAATTTCCAAGAGAGAGTGATTGGAAGACAAAACAAAAACAAATATGCATTTACATATGATTACAAACTATAATGAGCCAGCTCTGTGATATTCACGTCAAACCTGCCAGCATTAAAGAAGTCTTTGAGTTCTCGATGAAATATCTTGAACTGCTCCACAAATGTTTCACTATATTCTCCAGGGTTCTTTGTGATTTTAGCAAGCATGGCTTCTGTAGCAACCAAGTCTTCAGGACCAGCGTAACGGTGAAGCTTGTTTTGTATTGTATGTTTAATTTGTGTCTGAAAATATATAAATACAAATATACACACACATATGTGTGTGTGTGGAAAACAGTTGACCTATCATTAACAATAAAGTGCAATAAGATTCCAAAGTTCATGTACTTTAGGGAAAATAACCTTGAGGTCATGTGGGATGTCATTTCGGTGAGCAATATCTCTGATTCAAGTTAGAGGAACAGATGCAGTGAATTCTGCCTTGAATGATGGCAAACATGGATGAATCTTTCGAATAACTAGAACTTCCTGTATACAAATCAATTTATGGTGAATGAAGCAAGTGTAGATAAATAATGACTGATATATTACAAAGTTATGAATTATGTACAAACACTGATTAGTTTAAATAGGCAATTCAAAATCTGATGGGCTTGACTAATGGAGTAATAGAGAACCAAAAAGGCTGCACTTAAACATCAGTGTTGGAAATAAATATAAATCACCTGTGGAGATATATCCTTTCGACTTGTATGTTGCTCTAACTTGCGAAATATAAGCCTTGAAATTTCAGCATGCCTATTGGGACGGTGGTGACCTCCATCTTCAAAACATGGTATTTGCCCTGTGTTTATCCACTGCATAAGATTATCTAAGAAGGGCTTAGATAATGACCTCCATCTTCAAAACATGGTATTTTCCCTGTGTTTATCCACTTTCTAATATATATTTTAATAGAAGTTCAAGGCATTTTATTCAATAATTCATCAACAATAAAAACAGAACTCAGATAAAAAAATTGGTGACTTAGCTATAGACAAAGCTTCCTTAGCAATCTTATGAACAACACTATTTGCTTGTCTCCCAATAAAACTTACTCTAAAGTTTAGAAAAAAGGAAATAAGATTAATACACTTCTTAATAATAAGACCAAAGGATGATATATCACGCTTAGGGTTGTTGCTGTCAGCTACTAACTTGTAATCCACATCAAAGAGGACATCATGGAAATCCAATTCAGAACCCATTGGAGAGCTTTCAAAAGACTGTAGGTTTCCCATTCTGCTATAACAAGACAAAAAGGAACCCTCTCAATCTTTTGCACCAACAAAAGCCTTGTTCCAGTCACAACAATACATACCCAAACCAGTAGAAACCGAAGTGGAAAAACCTGCATCCACTTTACACTTTAAAAACCCTACATGCCCTTTCTCCTTAAAAAACCCTTCAACAATCTTTATCATACATCGCAACAATATTTCGCCCCTAGTCCAGTACCCTTCCCCTACCCATCCCTCTTTGAATCCCAACCCTGGTCCTCTTCCCCTCTCCCTCTCCTCCAATAAGCTGTACTCAGGACCAACTGTGCACCTCAACCCCTTATAGTCCTTCACCATTAACTCCCTTTCTCCCCACCCACTAGAACAATTGCTCACCCCTTTAACAGTCTTTCAATCACAGTGTATACTTTTAACAGTTTTCAACATTCAAAGTCAAACATATCTCAATTCTCAATATTGCTCAAACACACTCAATTGCTGATTAAGCAATTGAGTTTTAAGTTATTCAAGATTTCTAATATCAATGTTCAGGGTGCAATAGGCCAATGGCCTTGTACGTGTATCTTGGTAAAATTGAAGAAATAAAACTGAAATTCAAACCCCAAACTAATTTAGATTTATGAAAGAGATTCAACATCTATAATGAAACCAGAACCCATGCATAATAAAAGTAAAGTAATGGACAGCATCAAGGTTGCACAGCCTCCAAAAGTTTCTCATAAACTTGTCTAGCAGTGAGATCCTCCACCTGAAATGATGGTGAAAATTAGCATTAGTATATATGTTTGTTGAGAAATACTTACTACTTGGTTAAGTTGAAGAAGACATGACTGACCACAAGAAGCTTTGACTTGTTATTCCATCCTCTCTGAAGAGTCATTTGACTCAATCTTAAACCTAAAACCTTTCCCATAAACTCCAAAAGTTCATTGTTAGCTTCTCCACGAGCAGCAGGAGCAGCTACAGTGACACGAACATCATCAGCATTTACTCTGGTGATTGCGGAGCGGTGAGCACGATCTTCAACTTCAATAGCAAGTTGAACAAGACCACCTTCAAGAGTGGAAATGCAGGGTGGAACGGGAGCATCCTGTGGGTTGGTTTCAGCAGCAACAGTACTGAGTGCTTGGTCAAGAACATAAATGAAAGAGGAAGAATCGAAGTCTTGTTGAGAGCGATAGCAAACAAAGAGACCGCAACCGATGCAATTCATGCGGAATTGTTTCTCGAGTTTGCCTTGGCCACGCTTTAAGAGAACGTTGCCAGCTTCGTGAATATTGAATCTTGCAAGATGTTTGGTCTTATCCAAAACGTAAGCTCTGTCAGTGTTTCTTCGAGGCATTTTCTGCAACTGGGTATCTGCGATTGCAATTAGGTTACTACTTTCAATTCAATTTGATGTGTTATTATGAATGAATGATTCATTACCAGTGATGAGAACATGGGATCCGCAGTGTTTGCAGTAATAAACGAAGAGATCGGAGTGTGGGCCCTCAGGAGCTGCATCCTCGCTTGAGTATGTATGGGTCGTCCTCTTCGGCATCCTTCCTTGCTGCAACTAACTCCCTCTATTCCAATTCTCTCTTCCGATTATCTATTTATTCGTTCATTCATTCTCTATTTACACCCCCACCCCCCACCCTTTTACTCATACACCTCTCTCCCTCTCTCTCTTTTTTTTTTTTTTTTTTTTCTTCATCCAAACTAAACCATATTGTTAATCACTAATTTATTTATTTTTAATTTCGAAACTTTGGATTGCTTTACTTTTCAACAAAACTTTAATTTTTAATGCGATACAACATAAAATCTCCCAACATCATATAATTGAGTCTAGAAGTTATTAAGATGAATTTATATTATATTTATATGATTGAGGTGATTTTATGTGATTTTATGAGGAGTTGTGACTTATTTTATTGTTTAATAAAATAAGATTTGAAAATAAAATAAATGTTGAGTTGAGGGGTTGTTTTGAGATTTTAGAGAGTTTTGGAAGAGAAAGAGGAATAAGATAAAGTAGATAAAGGAGATATAAATAAGAAAGAATGGTTTAGAAAAAACATTACGTACGATCAGTTTTTGGAGAAAAGGGAGAAAAAGCCAAGAGAAGAGAAAGCGACCTAGAGGCTGCGATTTTCATTGCTAAGGTAAGGGTGAGACTAACATTCAATTCTATTAACCTATATGATTCTGATGATTGTATTTAGCAAGTGTATGATTGAATTAGAGAAGTTGGAAAACTAGGGTTAATGAGGAAAATTGAGGATTAATTGATGTAGAATGGTTAGATTGATGTAGAAACTGTTTACAGACCTTAGATAAGTCATAAGATGATTACAGGAATCAATGTTAGGCTTAAAACCATGAGAAATAGTGAATTTTCGTGAAAACTGCACTTCTGCCCGAGCCTACATTCATCGCTCGCCTCCCGAGTGATGATCCTCGCCATGGCGAACAGACGAACTTCATCGCTAGCCTCGTGAACATAACCAGAGAGCTATCCAGATTTCGTAATTTTGACTTTTGAGTTGACCCTTAGATGTTTTTGAGTGCCTGAACATGTCTAATAATGATTATGAAAGATTGGAGAATGAGATTGAACCTGGAAAGATTTTGGAATGAATTTTTTAAAGTTAGACCTGAACTCGCCATGGCGAGTAGAGGCCCTCGCCTCGCGAATTGACCAGTTACAGAATGCCTTGTTAGGTTAAATGCGATCTTTGTCGCACGAGTTGATGTGAGTTGATCTTAGAGGTTAGAAACTAAGTTGTTTATCTTGCTATTGTTGTTCCAGTAAGACTGATGCATATGAATTGATGTTGTTTATAATGTTATATAATTGTATATACATTACATGAATTATGTTTGATATTTGAGATGATTCGATATTGTTATATCATGATGATTTGCATACTGTCTATGTTGTTGTTTGTTATTTAACTAAGCTGCATGAGTCGGTCTAAGTTGAAGATGGTGATGTTCCAAATTATTGGACTTATATAAGAGGTTGTTGTTCTAAGTTGTTAAGTTGTTGTGTCCATGCATTAACATTCATTGTTGGGGGCTTGGTGCCCTAGAGCCTTTGCTCACCACGTTGGTGGCTTGATGCCCTGGAGCTTTAGCTCAATTATGTTGGGGGCTTGATGCCCTTGAAGTATATTAATACTTATTACGTTGAGGGCTTGATGCCCTAGATTGGTATCACATGCATATAAGAGGTCTAAGTTGCATAGTCGCATTTGTCGAGTCAAAGATGATAAGTTGCCAAGTTGTTGACGTTGTGATTCTTTATATGAACTATTAATGAAGTGATAAATGATATGTTATTATCTATGATGAATATTATGATGTTGTTAAATATAATTGTTGAATTATATGTTTAATATTATTGTTTTGTGAAATCTCACCCCTTCTGCTTGGAAATGTTGCTCTTCGTATGAGTAACTTGCAGGTGATCGAGAGTAGTGTTGTTGCCTTGCTGTCGTGAGTGGTTATCCCTCACTGAGTCTTTTAGGTGCTCTGATACGTAACGGGATGAGATCTTTTATGGCTATTTCTTATTCCTTTACGTATTTGTTTTATGAATTTAAATGATTAAGTTGTTTAACTGAATTTATGAGATGTTTTGATGAGGCCTGCGTGCCAAGACTTATTTATGATAATGAAACTTAATCCGCTGCAAGTTTTTGAATTAATATGTTGATGGTTTATGTTGAAGGATAATTAGTTAATTATCTCATTTATGATTTTTAGAAATGTAGCATTCCGTTTATGTGTTGATTACTCTGATAAATGTTTTGAAATTTTAAAGTTGGGAAAACGGAGTGTTACACTGCGGACTTTAACGGGCTGGGCCAAAAAGTCCGGTTGAAAAACGGGCTTGAAATATACTACCCGAACCCGGCCCTACACGGGCTGCGGGCTAAACGGGCCGGCCAGTATTAAAAATTATATTTTTTTTATTTTAAAAAAGTACTATAAAACACTGCTATAATTTTTTTATAAATAATATTTTTAATATGTTTAAATAATGTCTAACACAAGAATAAATTGTAAACATTTTCGTACAAACATCGTAAATTAAAACAACGAGGAAAATGATTTTAAATAAATTAGATATGTTATGGTTATAGATATTTATATATTTGATCTTTAAAACTATAAATAACGAAACAAATAAATATAATTTTATATTACATTTATATTTGTGTTCATTCATTGAATTTTCACTTTTGTTTTTTACTTTGATAATCAACTAAGTAAAGAATTATCTGAAAAATATATATAATTTATAGGATTTTTTTGTTATGCGGGCTAACGGGCTACCCGCGGCCACCAGGTTTTTTACGGGCCGGGCTAAAAATCCCTATTAAAATTTGGGCTCAATATTTTAGACCCAAACCCTATATTTATTCGGGCTAAACGGGTCGATTCATACGGTCCGGCCCGTTTTGACAGCTCTAATCATATTATATATAGATGGACAACTGATTGTACCAAAAAAAAAGAAAAAAAGAATAGTTGAATGTGAAACTGAATTTTATAACCGTCACAATTATGGTATACCTTACTTTTCAACATTAAACTTTCATCATGTGAAGCCATCAAGAGAATCTTATTTTAATTGCTTCCTTCTTTACATTCAGCCTTGTGAAATTATATCTGAACAGACTCAGCACTCTTAAACAACAACCTCATAATTAACCAAATACAAACCCACGATAAGTTGTAATGTTAAAACCAAAGAGAGACGAAGGTGTGGAGCCAAAGAATTTTTTAGGCTTTCTCTCTCTAATTTTGCTCTAACATCTCTCTAAACAAACTCTTTCTCCCACCCGCCTCCTCACTTTCCTCCCTTTCCAATCCAAACCTGTTCTTTTAAGATGTAGATCCTCCAATGGTGTGTTTAATGCATGTTGAATGGTGAGATGGATGAGAGAGAGGATGAACGCATTCAACACAATTGAATATTGTCACGGATGCCACGCGGCGCGTTGCTATTGCTTGAAAACGGGCGTGTGCATCACACGCGCCGACAAGGCGCGTGACTGTTCAGAAGGCGGAGAGAGAAAACGCGTTTTGGATAGATAGGGACACGTGGCACGTTTTGGATAGATAGGGACACGTGACGCGTTTTAATTGGTTGTTCGAATTCTTATCATTTTAATAATTTGACCTCAATTATTTCGTTGTAAATTAATTTAAAAAAAAATACCAAAATTCATGATTTTTTTTCTCTATAAATAGAGACTTGGTTCATTTGATTTGAACACAGAAAAAAAAACCAAGTTTTTCATTATCTTCATCTTATTATTATATTTCTATTAGCAAACTAAGTGAAGTTTTAATCTTATTTTTTGTGAAATGTATCCCAATAATAACCATTTCAACACCCAAAATTTTTCTAATTATCCATTTAACTACGAAAATCCCAACAATTATCCAAATCCAAATCAATTTTTCAACCAACGTCCTCAAAACGTACCTAATTTTGGTTTTGCACCAAATTTCAACCAGTCATCCTCTGTTCCAAACTTTCATCCATATTATGGATCTATGATGAGATATTCATCTCAAACACCCCCGTTTAATGGTTATATGCCAATGGAGAATGAAAATTTTCCTAGTGTTGGTGCAACTCAATATCCTGAATTTTCAACACAAATAACTCCTGGTGGCATGACAGTTGCTAATGAAGTCACTCCAGAAGATTCAACTCCTAAGAGCAAGAGAAGTAAGGAACCAGCATGGAACACTCAACAAAATTTGGTTCTAATTAGTGCATGGATTAAATATGGAACAAGCAATGTTGTCGGGAGAAACCAGAGAGGAGAAACATATTGGGGTAAAATTGCTGAGTATTGTAATGAGTATTGCTCATTCGATTCTCTCCGCGATCTAGTTGCATGCCGAAACCGTTTTAATTATATGAGCAAAGTAATAAATAAATGGATTGGTGCTTATGAAAGCACTAAGCGTTTGCAAGGAAGCGGTTGGTCGGAAGATGATGTTTTGGCAAATGCGCAGGAATTATTTGCACGTGGGAAGAATATTCAATTTACTTTAAATGAAGAATGGCACGCTCTCCGTGATCAACCACGTTATGGTAGTCAAATGGGAGGAAATGTTGGGTCAGGAAGTAGTGGATCTAAGAGATCTCACGAGGACTCTGTAGGATCTAGTGCTCATCCGACGGGTAGGGAGGCAGCTAAAAAAAAAGGTAAAAAGAAAAGCAAGGACGCTTCCTTGGAGGGGGTGGAAAAGGAGTGGGTTGAATTCAAAGAAATCAAGGTGCAAGAGATTGAACAATTGAAAGAGTACACCTTGGTGCAACAGGAGAAAAACAGATTGAAGAAAATGAAACTGTATGTAAAGTTAAGTTCCGAAGAGCATCTCGATGACCGGGAAAAAGAGCTGTTGGAAAACTTGGAGCGTGAGCTGTTTGGAAATTAATTTCAATCAAATAATTGTTTGTATTCGGTCAAAATTGTCAGTGTTGTATAGTCCCCAGTGTTTGCTTTAATAATTGTCAGTGTTGTCTAGTCCTCAATGATAGTCCCTAGTGTTGTCTAGTCCCCCGTGACTTATTTCACATACTATTTGCTTTAATAATTATGCCAACTATGTGCCAATTGTTTCACCTACTATTTGCTTTAATAATTATGCCCACTGTGTGCTCATTATTTCACCTACTATTTGCTTTAATAATTATGTCCACCACGTTCCCATTATTTCACCTACAATAACTTATTTCGAATCCGTCAGTGTCCACGACACAATGTACTTATATATAGGGACTCATATCTACTTTCAATTTCACAAATCTCATTCATAACTACTTCCAATTTCACAAATCTCATTCATATCTACTTTCAATTTCACAAATCTCATTCATATCTACTTCCAATTTCACAATTCTCATTTAATACTACTTCCAATTTCACAAATCTCATTCATATCTACTTCCAAAAAAACTATCAATTGACCCTTTTGATATCGAAGCCTACTTCCAAAAACGTGATGTTGAAGACACTTATATCGTCAACCAATTTATTCAGCGTCGAAAAAAACTAGAGGAAGGTAGTGCATCTCGTACTAGAAAATATTTCAATAGAGATCATGCAGTGGCAAACCAAAGACTAATTGACGACTACTTTGCCAATGAGCCTACATACGACGATGCAATGTTTCGTCGTCGGTACCGGAGGCAAAAACACGTTTTCCTTCAAATCGTTGGAGACCTTTCAAGCAGTGATAACTACTTCACCCAACGAATTGATGCAGCCAATAAAGAAGGTATATCACCGTTAGCAAAATGTACCACAACAATGCGAATGTTAGCATATGATGTAGCAGCAGATGCGGTCGATGAAGACATCAAAATAGGAAGTAGTACAACATTGGAGTGCTTACTTAGATTCTACAAAGGAATCATACGACTGTATGAGCAAATGTACTTGAGAGCACCAACCCAAGATGACCTGCAAAGAATACTACATGTTAATGAAATGTGGGGGTTCCCAGGGATGATCGGGAGTATTGACTGCATGCACTGGGAGTGGAAAAATTGTCCTAAAGCATGGGAAGGTCAATTTACCAGGGGGGATAAGGGAACCACCACAGTTATTCTTGAAGCAGTTGCATCTCATGATCTATGGATCTGGCATGCATTTTTTGGATGTCCGGGAACGTTGAACGATATAAACGTTCTAGACCGGTCACCAGTGTTTGATGATGTGGAACAAGGAAAGGCACCAAGGGTGAATTACTTTGTGAATCAACGTCCCTATAATATGACATACTATCTAGCTGATGGTATCTACCCTTCTTATCCATCTTTTGTCAAATCAATTAGAATTCCTCAAAGTGAACCCGATAAGTTATTTGCAAAACATCAAGAGGGATGTCAGAAAGACATTGAACGTGCTTTTGGAGTGCTTCAAGCTCGATTTAAAATCATTCGTGAACCAGCTCGCTTGTAGGACATAGCCGATTTGGATATCATCATGAGGTCATGCATCATATTACATAATATGATTGTTGAGGATGAACGAGATACATATGCTCAACGTTGGACCGATTTTGAGCAACCTGGGGGAAGTGGATCTAGTACACCGCAACCATACTCGACCGAGGTGTTACCAGCATTTGCAAATCATGTGCGTGCTAGATCCAAGTTGCGTGATCCAGATGTTCATCACGAATTGCAAGCAGATCTAGTGAAACACATATGAACAAAGTTTGGAATGTATCGTGATTGAAGATGATTTGTATCGTACTAAATAAATTACTTGTGTGCTGTATGCTTAGTTTTTTGTATTGCATTTTAAGTTATTTGTGTTCCACGTGCTTAGTTTGTTGTACTTGCATTTTAAATTAAGAAAATAAAAATAAATTATTTTACAAAATTTTGTTTTTCCAAAAATAATAAAAAAAATAGTTAATTGTATTATTTTAATTTAATTATAATCGATAATTTTATGTAATTATAAAAACAAAAATTAAATAAGAATAAAAAATAAAAAATGATGGGGTAGAGTGTTGAATGAAAAACCATTGGAGAGTGTAAAAGTTGAATGAGTGTTGAATAAGAGAGAGAAAATGACGTGGAGTGTTAGGAATTGAAAAAGAAAGTGGGGTGTTGAATGGTGTAAACCATTGGGGATGGTCTAAGTTATTTCTTTGGCATCAAATCAAAGAGGCGAAAACAATAGGTGGGAAGAGGAGCATACGAGACAGACAATTAGGTGTGTAAGTGGACAGAGGAAACCCTGGACATCAACGTCAGTAATCAACACTCCAATCTTGCAGACTAGTGCTAGTGACAGTTAAGCTAGATCCTTCTACATTTAAAAAACAATCAAATGGATATCATCTTAAAATATTTGAAGGGTATCTCTGGAAAGAGCAAGAGGAAGTTCATTCCAAATCTTCTAGAACATTCTCAATGGATCAGGAAATAAGTGATAGAATCACTCACAGAATATCAGAGACAACTCATTCACAATGTTATTAAATTTGACCCAGCGGTTAGAAGATGACTGCTAGAGTTCCCTCATATGGAATCTGCATTTAGACCTAACTTAAGGATACTCTACTCATATAGAATCTGAAATCTCCCAATATGATACTAATTCCAACTATATTTCTACTAGAATACAAATAGTTGGTAAGAGTTTGTAGGGTCCTAGTATGAAAATAAGAGAGGTACTGAACTCATTTAGAACAGTCAAACAAAAATTCGAGAGAGCGGTAGCTTCTTTTTATCCTCAGCAGCAACAAGCAAAGAGAAGCCATGAGAAGACAAAACATGTCAAGCAATTGGAAGCTCGCCACAGTCACTGATTGTCACCTTCTTTAGGGGACGATCACCACGATCAGTCTCCTGTGATTCAATCAACCTAACAATGTCCATGCCTTCCAAAACTTGGCCGAATACAACATGCCTCTGATCCAGCCACGGCGTCTGCCAATGTCATGAGACAATTAAGTTTATTATTATGTCAAGAAACAAGCACCCTATAAGAGAGAATTAAAAGTATAGAAGAATGAATACCTTGACAGTGCATATGAAAAACTGACTCCCATTGGTGTTGGGACCAGCATTTGCCATGCTAACAGCTCCTGGTCCGGTATGAGACACTGGAGATATTGTACATGAGTATTATTATATTTGCAATATTGCTTGAACTAATCATTTGGCAGCCTAAACTAAACTAAACTAAAATAAAATAAACACAGTGAAGGGGGACAGTATCATGAAACAAAGACAGCAGAAATGAAATAAGAATAATAGAAGAAAGGGGTAAGCAAGCAAGCAAACAGAGCTCACGATTAAAATTCTCATCTTTGAAAGTACGACCATAGATACTTTTGCCTCCAGTTCCCTGCAATAGATAGATAAGTTGAAGAGAATGAGAAGAAATGAATAAAAAAGGAAGGAGATTGTAATGAGTCTAAAAGTTAGAAGGGGCATTATGGGAAATAGGAATATGGACCCTTATAAATATGAGAAAAGCCAAGGAAATAAGTATGAAATGATTGATGTAACTTCTTCTTCTTCTCTCCCGAGAAGGCTTTCAATTGGAGAAGGCTTTCAATTGCAATTATAGATAGAAGTGGTGGTAAAGGTTTTTAAAAATTTGTAATCGCAGCTGCAAAATTAGGGTTCTTGGCCTCCCTTCACAAGCATCAAGATGGAGTTAAAGATTAACTCTTGACAGCAAGGTATATCTTGCTTTTTCTCTCAACATCCACCTGGCTTTCTTACCTTTAATATATGAATATGACTCGACGAGTTCCATTTGGTTTATAAAATATGAGCTGTATTTTTTACAAAAATTTAATGGTGATTTTTGTTTATAGGTTATCCATATTGTTTTTTGTAGTGTAGATATTGTCTTCCCTAACTTGCATCCATAGAATATCAACAAAACCAACATGGTTGTCTATGTTGATATTCACATTATGTTGGGTTCCCTCATTTTATTCAATGATTTAAAACTTTTCTTACTTTCAATGAAAACTGATTTTGTTTGTGACATAATTTTTTATTTCAACCTTACATGTCACTAATAGTGAAGGTTTTCTGGGTTTGGGAGGTTTTAATATAGGAATTGTTTGTCACTTTCATTTGCTCATGAGAACAAGCCACAACCACTCTTTTGTGAATCAATTTTTCTTCTAATTACTTTTTCCTATTCCACATGTTTGATATGTTTATGTGAACTATCACTTATAATTTGGTTTTTTAAGCAAAGCAATTTTAAAAAACGATTTCAAATTTGCAATACTCCATATATCATTATTAATTTTTTAAGTGTCCGACTTTTGATTTTGAATTTTCGCTATAATAGTATTTTTTTCTTCTCTTTTTTTGTTTTTTTTTTAATCCATGACTATTTACACTTCTTCTAAAGATATTAACAAGTTTCTTTTCATGCTTCACATAATTAAGTAACCTTTCTATTCTATTTTGATTTAGTTTATTTCATTGATATTTTGTACTTGAGGTTATTGTTTGAAGTCTAATGTTTTCATATGACATTGAACATTTATTTTGCTTTCAACTGTTACTAAAATAGTCAGGATAATTTGACATGTTTTTCAGATGAAAAGTATTGTAGGCAAGTAAGAAGTCTCACCGTGCTAGAATGAAATATTTCCAACTGTGTAGTTAGATAAATATTATGTGATTGATACTCTTAGGTGTGTGCTCTGTAAAACATTATTTATCTACTGTCAGTTCTAAAGTTTGAAAGAATAAATTATTTTATCTTATAAATATGTTTCTAAGATCTATTGTTATGTTTCCTTAAAAAAAACGATCTATTGTTATGTTCTGATATCATTTTCAAAAGCAATGTACAACTTTTTCAAGTCTTTCACGGTGTTTGTTGATAATTCATTGCCTGGACTGAAACATTTTCCATAAATAGCCGCATATTGTAAAGCTAGATATTTTTTAATAAGACTAAAGTTTTAGTGTGGTTAATTGCATAAATAATAATTATTAGTACTAATAAATAAAGAGAAATTTAGGGTGCACAATGGCTCAAATTGTTGAATAACTTAGGTTAAGTAATTGCAACACTCCAAAAAAAAAAAGTAATTGTAACACAACACTCACCTTCAATCTGTTAACATTGTAGGCACTTCTATAGAAGATACTCACATGATGGGGATCCCTTAGGTTAGTTGTATTTAAATTCAACTATGAAGATAATGGAAAGAAAATAAGTTTGAGGTCCGACCATTGTGTTCCATTTAACTTTTTTTTTTTCCAAAACTATATAAGCTCTATTAGTTAACTTTTTCTTTTGAAAGGATTAGTTTAACTTAATTATTATGACAAAAGGAATGATGATTTAATTTTTCCAGAGCATCTTTCATATAAGTAAGTAAGTCACGTTTATTCTTTTTTTGATAGGTCACTTATGCTTATTCTCTTTTCCTATTTTTAATTCTTCAATATTTTTTCCCTATTGCAGACAAAGAAGAAAGTGCCATTGTTGCTACAAAACTCAGGGTGGAGCTAATCTCAAATGAAGCTTAATGTGTATTTTTTCTTTTGTGACATTGTGCATACAAATTGTAAATAACAGTGGCGTGGTAAAGTTTTATCTCAGAACATTTTGCACCACCCGGTTTAGGTGAAAAGTTTTATCTCAGAACTCTACTAAATTATGTCAAGGGTCCTACATCTTTCGAAGACATAAAAACGGTGGATAACGTCAAATACTTTAGTTTCAAAGACACTTGCTTTGCGATGGGACTGTTGGACGATGACAGAGAATTCATTGACGCCATAATAGAGGCAAGTTTGTGGGGTACGGGCACCTACTTGTGAAGACTTTTTGCAGCATTGACGGTTTCTGATCAGCTGTACAGACCAGAGGTTGTTTGGAATAGCACTTCGCCTAATCTAATTGATGACAATTTGCACAAACAAAGACGTGTGCTTGGTGCGCCTGGTAAGTCTGATTGTTAAATCTGTATAGTTTTTTTTAAGGTTAAATTTACTTATTTGTCTGGATAGCTAATCTGAATACATCACTTATTTGTTAATGGCCGGTTAATATAGAGAGCGAAACTTATGCATCAGCATTGTACTACATGCTTAATTCATATTGCAAACCTTTGTGTAGGAAGATTAGATACTAGCCAGCCTGAATTACACTATATTTCATGACTAATATACTCAAAGAAATTTGTAGTTTGTTGGTGTATAGTGGAAAATAACGTTAACTATACATGACTCAATATTAAGAGTATATAATTATATTAGTTTACTTAAGGCAGGGAACTCAAATTTTGTCAATTATATTAGCTTAATTCATATTGTCAATTGAACATGGCATTGTCAAGAGTTACTTCAAGAGAAGGTTTGAAGATTTTAATATCTAATGACGATGGTGAAGACGATTGTGTAACATCTAATGTGGTTTATAGAGAGGTTTTTCGTAATCTTTCTTAATTTATGTCATTTGTATGATTGAACATATTTATAGTCTTTTTATTTGTATGAATGATGTAATACACTATCTTTATTACCGTACTAATGACTTATTGCTATGAAGGCTTATACAAATTTCTATATTATTGTCGGTTTCTACAATCTATATGACCCGTGCGCCGCACGGATCGGCGTTCTAGTAGATGTTAATGGCTATTTTTTCTATACCAAAGGGTCTCAACAATTCCAACAATGGGACCCGGGTGGATGTTCTCTTGTTCGAGGGCAAGGTTTATGTGACTTTAGCAGTTACTTGAAAGTCACTAGTACTACTACTCTTCAACATTATTATCTTGGCTTCAACCTTGAGGACAAGGTTGATTTTAAAGGGGATGGTAATGTAATGAGTCTTAGAGTTAGAAGGGGCATTATGGGAAATAGGAATATGGACCCTTATAAATATGAGAAAAGCCAAGGAAATAAGTATGAAATGATTGATGTAACTTCTTCTCCTTCTCTCTAATTCTCTAGTCCCTCACTTCTATTTTTCTTATTCTTATTACATTCCTTTGTTACCTATTACTCTCTATGAGAGATTCCAATTACTAAGTTGTAATGCTTAATTGAGTGAATCAATGAAATTTCATTTACATTTTTATTCCAATTAAGTAGAATCATTACAGAGATAGCGATAGAGAGATACTTACATTTCCTTTATCAAAGTCTCCTCCTTGAATCATGAAGTCCTTGATGACGCGATGGAAGGTGGAGGACTTGTAGCCAAAGCCCTTCTCACCGGTGGAAAGGGCACGGAAGTTCTCAACAGTTTGTGGGACATCATCACCAAAGAGTCCTATCACAATCCTTCCAACCAGCTTCCCAACTGGATTTCCAATACTAACATCAAAGAATACTTTGTGAGTCACTTTTGACTGTACTATTACTTTCTCCTCTGAACTACTACCACTTTCCACTGCCCTCACTTTCACTTGTCGTCGTACTGCTACTGCTAGTTTCACACCCCCACCTCGGGACCTAACCACCCCGACGGAAATACTTCTTCTAGGGTTAGGGTTCAGAGCAACAACATTTGACTGACCACCCAACCAAGAAAATCAATCATTTAATAAAAATGAATTCAACACCAATTAAATTTAAATTCAAGTAATAAAAAAAATATATATTACCAGTGAGAAAAGTGGCGGTGTTGTAGTAACATTGAATGCAGCAGCAGCAGCCATCGTTTGGTTAAACACCGAAGAAGAAGGAAGGAAGGATATCGCGCATGCGTTAAAATTGGGGAGGATGCGACCAATCTATATCTATTCAACTCAAACCCATGGATGGATTCACCACCATTTTTTGTGGGGGCCACCACATTATAATTAAAACTAAAATAGAATTGGTTTAGATTTCATTTGCTAGAGATTGCATTTAATTTAATTAAAATTTAGACTAAGATGTATCAAATTTGATTTGATTTAATTATTTTATTAGGTTAATAAGGGGGAAAAAATAAACTACAACAAAATTCGATATTTCATTTATACAGTGGCTTAAATATGCAAACCGTCTCTGTAATTTTGCGCATTTTTGCAATTCGTCCATGTATCTTTTTTTGTTTCAAAACTCTCCTTGTAAGCTTTTTTCGTTTTGCAAATGATTCTTCCCGTTAACTCCCGTTACAAAAACGGCGAGGTGGCAGGCGGAGACATACGTGGCTTAGTGTGACTTGACAAAAGGAGGGTTACGTGTCAAAAGAGTTGGTGAGTCATCCTGTCTTTTGATTTCCCCCCTATTTATTGAAAAAAAATGCTCTCATTTTCCATTTCGTCCTTGTGAAATAGGGTTTCAGAGAAGTTAGAGAGTCATGGTGTAAGAACAGAGACGAAGGTGAGTTGACGGTGAATCACGGCAACGAAGTGTAATCAACAGTTAGCGAAGGTTTTTGAAGGTGATCGACGGTAGAAGAAGCGGTTTTTGGCTTGCGATTGAGGTAGAACATTCTAACCTATCCTCTTATTTTTTTCTTCTTCTTATCTTTTGTTTGTTGTTTGAATCAAAAAATCTTTGAATGCTAGTTTATAATGATGTAAAAGAGTAGAATGGATGTCGTTATATGTTGTTTGATGTTGTTTTATACTTGTTTTTGTGTTGTTGTTGCATGTGGTTTTGGTAGAGACGAAGATGAAGGTTTATTAACAAAGTTTATGTTTCTAAAATTTGACAGGGATGAGTGTGTCAATTGTATTTCACCATGGGGGTGAATTTGTTACGGACTATATTTTGTATTACACTGGGGGTCAAGAACACGTAGTAGTAATGGGATTGATAGGGATAGGTGGTGTTACTTCGAAGCGACTGGTATACTAAAAGAGTTAGGTTATGATGATCACCTTAAGTATCATTTATGGTGGTATGTTATTGAAGATGATAAATACAAAAGGATTGTTGATGATAATGACACTGATATTGTTGGTGATTATGTTATTGAGAACAAACGTGTGGCTCATTTATATGTTGAACATTCAGTTATAGGGATGGTAGGTTCACATGTGGGGTAGAGTTCTATGGATGTGGGGCAGAGTTCTATGGACTTGGACATGTCAGGGGGAGTTGGAGGTCAAGAAGGTCATGTAGTTGAATAAGGCACAATGAATGAAGCTGATGGTGTATGTGATGATGAAGAAATGAGTGGTGATGGTTCTGATGACTATATGGGAAGTAGTGAAGATGAAGCTGCTGGAGTAAGATTGGATGATAGTGAAGAGGAAAAAGCTATGGGCATGAATGATGGGTTTTTAGTTGAAGATGATGAGACTCCTCCTATAGTTGGTAATGCAGTGGTAGATAAATTTGAAGTAGATAAAATAGTCACAAGGAAGGGGGGTTTGAATTGTGACCCTTTAAAATTAAACCTGTCACTTAAAAGTTATTCTCAAGTTGAAAACTTGGAATGGTTAAGTTAACAGACAGACTTCAGAACGTTCTGAAGTGTTAGTATAAAAACAATTTAAATAATTAAATGTGTTTGTGTGTGTTGTGTTTACTGTAAGTAAATAGTAAAGAGAAGAGAAGAAGAACACACAGAAATTTATAGTGGTTCCCCCAATGTGGGTTAGTCCACTCCTCACAGTTTTGTGAGATTTTCCATTATGATGCTTGAGATAACTTCTCAAATTCTGCACCTTACAACCTTGTTCACCTGAACAATTACAACAATTGTATTCTCTTAGCCTCAGCAGACTTACACCTTTCTTGCTAAGTTACCCACTTAGACTTTACACCTTTCTGCTCAAACTAACACTTTAGTACCCCTAAAGCTAGATGAGACTTTGTTTACAATTTGTATGGAGTTTGAATGATATAGATCAAACAAGAGATGAATAGAGGGAGATATTTATCTTTAAAAAGATAAGAGAAATATTGATTTACACTTTTGAAGACTTCTTGGAATCTTTGTGATGATCAATGTTTTTGCTAAAGCTTCAAACACTCTTATGTTGTTTTCTTGTATGCTTTGCAAATGTGTGTGTTATGCTGAGGTCTTGATCTCTATTTATAGAGTTCTTGAGCCTTTGTAGCCGTTGGAGAGTGACCAATGGTCTTATGCCACGTGTCCTGGGACCCACCAACTTTCACTTGAAATTCTGGGCAAACTGAAATACTTCAGAATGTTGTTGTGTTCTTGAGAATACTTCAGAATGTTGTTGTGTTCTTGAAAATACTTCAGAATGTTGTTGTGTTCTTGAGAATACTTCAGAATGTTGTTGTGTTCTTCATGAATTTCTGGGTTGTACTTAAAGATTTGCTTTACACGACTTCAGAATGTTGTTAGATCAGATCTTCTTTGAAATATGTCTAGGAGCGCGTGCAGGATCTCATAAAGTGGTGCTGTCACTTTGTAACGCCCTCTTTAATTATTTGATTATTTTTATAGAGTTTAGAGTTTATTTAGATGATTTATGTGATTTAAATGATTATATGATGTGTTGTGATTTATTAAGTGGCTTATTTTATTATTTAATAGAATAAGATTTGAAAATAAAATAAATATTGAGATGAAGGGTTGTTTTGAGAATTTAGAGAGTTTTGTGGGAAAATGAGGAAATAAGATAAAATAGATGGGAAAAGATAAATAGGAGAAAATAGGTTTAGAAAAGTTTTCACGTACAACCAGTTTTGGAGAAAAGGGAGAACAAGAGGAGAGAAGAACCAAGAGAGAGCTGCTGATCGATTTTCTTAAGGTAAGAGTGAGACTAACATTCAATCTTCTTAAGCCTTTAATTCTGATGATTAGATTTAACATGTTGTAGGGTTAGTTTTTGAAAATTGGAAATTAGGGTTAAGAGTGATAATTGAGGATTAGATGATGGAAACTTGTAGAATTGATGTAGAAAGTGTGTACAGACCTCAAATAATTCATAGTGTGATGTTTAGAATCAGTTTTAAGCTTAGAACCATGTGAATTGATGCATTTTCGTGAAAATCTGCATTCTGCCCGAGCTGACATTCATCGCTCGCCCTGGCGAGGGATGATCCTCGCCACACGAGTGATGAACTTCATCGCTCGCCTCGCGAGTGACCCTTAGTTACTCGCCATAGCGAGCAGATCACTCGCCATAGCGAGTTGACCAGTGAGGAAACCTGATTTTGTGATTCAACTCCTTTAGTCGAGCTTTAGATGATTTTGAGTGCCTGAACATGTATAATAATAATTAGGCAAGTCTTTAGATTGAAATTGAACACGGGGAAGTTAAAAATGAGATTTTTGGGTGAAAAATGTCAAGTTCCCGAGAGCACCCAGTTTCAGTTCGCTAAGGCGAGTAGCTTACTCGCCAAGGCGAGTAGCCATTTTCCTGAACTCGCCATAGCGAGTAGAGTGGCTCGCCTCGCGAGCTGCAGAGAGACATAAAACCTTGTATAGGTTTTTGCGATCTTTGTCGCACGAGATGTTATGAGTTGATCCTTGGGGTAGGAATGAAGGTTGATTATAATATTACTGATGTTCAGTGACTCTGATATAATATGATTTGATGTTGTTAGTAATGTGATGTAGTTGTATATGCATTATGTGAATTATATAAGATGTTTAAGTTGATGTTGATTATTATTTGGTATTGTTATATCTTGAGATGTTATGTGCTGCCTATGTTGTTGTTGTATATTAATTAAGCTGCATGATGATGAGATAAAATCGCAAGTGCACGGTCTTACCGAAGTAGTATGAAAAGAGTATCGTTCCGACAGGGAGTAGTTTAATTCAATTAACCTTTGATGATGATTAGAGGAGAAACGAGTTGTAAGTTGGGGGTTTCAAACGATTGAAAGATAATAATATAAAAGGAGCCTTGGGATCATTGGTTCATCTAAATAACAAGTCCTTCACAAACCAAACTATAAGCTTATAACTTTATGTTAGACCTAATTTCTCAAGACAGTTTCTCTTTTGTTCCTCTAGCAACCAAGCCTATTTCGCTGACTTGATTACTCTTAGATTTTGGTTCCTCTAACAACCAAGCCTATTTCGCTGACTTGATCGTTATTAGTTCCCTTGAAGATCGAAACTATGTGTCTCAAAGATTGCAAAGACTATTTCGCTGCCTTTGCAATCCTTGTCTAAATTCACTTGTTCGAATATCAAAGCTCCACTTTCGTTTTATGAATTGATATTTGAGATAATGGATAAACGATTATCAAACCCTTTCGTTTGCACAGTTTGATAATGGTTGATCCATGTTAAAACGGTGAATTTAGATAAGAAATTAGGGTTACATAAGATTAAGGCTTAGAGCTTGGCTTGATCAGGATTATGTCATTTAGACTTATCCAACAATCCCAAGACAAAGAGAAGTCTACTCACTCATGTTCATCGTAGACATGGGGAAGAAGAGAGAAAGCATAAAAGTAAATGACAAGAAAATAAAGGAAAAGAAAAGAACTTTTATTAGAAAGACAATCGTCACTTATTGAATTCCAAGAAAAGATGAATATTTGTGATGGATAGCTACTCTATTTATAGCATACATTCGACTTAAAATCTAAGCAATTACATTACTAGAATGTTCCACAAGAAACTGCGGGCTAAAATAGAGTAGCTTAAAATCTAAGCAAAAGCAGCAAAAGTGACTCTGGAGGGTGGCATGGCCGTGCCAATGCTAGCACGGGCCATGCCAGACTTCTGACTTTGGGGGAGACATATTTTTGTCTCTGAATCTTCGTATTTTCGTACTAAATCAGCTCAAAGTCCCTTTCTTTTGCTCCAAGACTCAATCCATCCAATATTCATTCCTGAAATAAAATAAAATGCAATTTGTAGTAAACTATCTTAAAAAGGAAATAATACTAATATAAAATAAAATAAAATCTAATTAAAACTAAACTAAATAACATATAAAAATAGATAATAATTAACTCATCAAACTCCCCCACACTTGAATCTTTGCTTGTCCTCAAGCAAAAGGCATAATCATGGTAGCATAAAACAACATTATCATATGACAATTAAATCAAATCACATGTCTCCTCAAAGGCTTTTATTTCAAGAGTACACTAATCACAAACTCAAGCATTTCTTGTAATCCTTTTTCAACCCAACAATGAAGTCTTAAGTGAGTGTGTGTGTGTAGTCCAACCCTTTTCTTGCTCCTGTATAAGATAGATATAATGAGGAACATGTTCTAATCCCAGTACTAAACCAACCAAGAATTTTTTTTTATTCATTTCATATAAGAGAGATGAGAGTTTTTTTGTGACCTTTTGATCTTTTGCCAATTACATATTTTGGGTACTTTATTTAAGGAACAACACCTTCACGTAGGAGGTTGGAGGGCCTACCCCCTTCCCCAATCTAGATTCAATGGTGCCCCTTAAAACATCATCTTCACGTAGGAGGTTGGAGGGCCTACCCCCTTCCCCAATCTAGATTCAATGATGCCTTTTAAAGTTTTTCAAGATAACATTATCTTCACGTAGGAAGTCAGAGGGCCTACCTCCTTCCCCAATCTAGATTCAATAATGCAACCTTGAAATAAATTTTAGCTTGGCTTTTTATAAACTCCTTTATACTAACTTATACTATTTTTACTTTGAGAATTTTTAAAGGTTAACGTACCATTAAAATTAGAACGCATTTCCTTAAAATACCTATTCATACATTTACTCAAGGGAAGCAACTTGTGCATTTCTCATTGGAGGTTTTATTCACTTTAAAACAAGATGTGGGTATATCAGGAGAACTTAAAACACAAGAGTTTACTTTCATGTACAAGAAACGACCAATAAGAGGAGACAATAAAAATTTTATGTCATGATTTTTCAATAAAAACAAGCTACTTAATCATGCCTTTCACAATAAAACAAAACAAAAAGAATAAAGTTCAAGGGAGTTTGGAAACACTACGACTAAAGACACTTTATTATGCTCCCCCCGCACTTAGGAGAAGCATTGTCCTCAGTGATTCAAAATTAGAAAAATAAAAGAGAAGAAGGAGAAGAAGAAGAAGAAGAAGAAGGAGGAGGAGGAGTAAGGGAAGAGAGGAAGAGGAAAGCTCACATTTTTTTTTCATTGGGGTCCATAGGGAGTACCTTGGAGGTGAAAGTGGTGCATCATGTTCCGAAGCATTTGGTTATTTTCTTCGGATATGCGGTTGCCCCTCAGGACATCATTCCTTAGTCCTGACAATTCAACACCTTGCCTTTGTTGCTCGATGCTTATCCTCTCGACCTCGGTATGCATCCATGCCCATCTTGCATTTTCATTTGTTTCTCCGGCATCACGGTCATGGTGTTCCTCACCATGGTGCAATTGTGCACCTTCCTCTTCTTGGTGCAAGTGTGCACCTTCCTCGTCTTCATCATCGTGGTCTATCTCTTTGCTTATTGTCCCTGAAGATTATGCCATGATTCTTGGCTTGTGCTTTCTTCTTTGGAGGAGGCCCCCCTGATGAGCTTGCAACTTCTTTTCCACTTCTCTTTGAAGCCATTGCCTTGACCTTGCTTTTGATTTGGTGTGGTGTTGGTGATGGTTTGGTTTTGGGGTTGTTTTGCTGGAAAAGGTTGGTTTAGTGATGTGGTGAAGGTTGAAGTGAGTTTTAGGAGTTGGGTTGTGGAGTTTGGTGATGAATTTCTGGTTTTTGGGTTAGGTTAAGGGGGGTTACGAACTTGGGTGATGTTGGTTTGGATGAATGAAAGTTGTTTCTGAATGGGGGGTTATGATTGGAATGGTGTTTGTGATTGATTGGGTGAGAAATTGTGTGAATTGGTGAGGTTTTGAGGTAGATATGGAGTTTTGAGGTTTTGTGGTTATGGAGGTTTTAGAGAGAAGTTTGAAGGTGGAGAGATGTTTGTGGTTGAGAGTGAAGGAAGAAGAAGGCCAAAAGATGCGGTTATTCTTACCTAATGGTCGGGCACGGCCGTGCCAACCTTAGCACGGGCCGTGCCAACTTCCTGGAATGCGGCATGGTTTTGGCTTGGCAAGGTCTGGCACGGCCGTGCCAAGGTTCTGGACTACGGGGCTTCAAAATTTTCCGTTTTCTTGAATCATACTCGGACAATTACCTACAAAACAACTTAAAATAACAAAAAAGAAACAAACAAAAGCGGTTAAATGCGTGGGTTGCCTCCCACGAAGCGCTTATTTATAGTCATTAGCTTGACGTTAGAAAGTGTCCATTAGAAAGGTCAAAGAGATCGTATTGTGTAGATGACGCTAAAAAGCGTTCTTTCACATCATGTTCTTTAATCATATTGCAATAATAAAGGGCGGGACCTTTCATAACATTCTCGAACTCAAATCCTACCATATCATCACTCACTTAAAAAACTATCCTACCATTCTTAACATCAACTATAGCACCCGCAGTGGTGAGGAAGAGTCTTCCTAGAATCATAGGGCAATCATGGTCTTCCTCGATGTCAACAACCACAAAGTCAGTCGGGATGTATATCTCTTCTATCTTAACGGGGATGTCCTCAACGTATCCAACTATGGGATAACAGAACGATCGGCTAACTTCAATGTCATCTCGGTAGGTTTCAACTCTCCTATTCCCATCTTTTTAAAGAGAGATAGAGGCAACAAACTAACACTAGCTCCTAAGTCACACAAGGGTTTGTCTACGGTTTCTTTCCCTATCACACAAGGGATGGCAAAACTACCTGGATCTCTAAGCTTTTGGGGTTGCTTCTTGATGATTGCACTACTTTCCCTAGTCAAAGCTATTGTCTCTTTGTGGTCTATAGCCTTTTCTTTGAAAAAATTTCTTTTATAAACTTGGCATATAGAGGCATTCGAGACAAAGCTTCCGCAAGGGGAATCTTAATGCAGATCTTCTTAAGGGTGTTGACAAACTTTTTGAATTGAGCCTCCAAGTTAAGCTTAGTAAGCCTTAATGGGGAAAGGGCTTTGTTCTTATCAAGCGGTTTCTCACTTTCTATCACATCTTTCTTACCCAGAAGCCTAACACTCTCTCCCTTAATACTTTTGGCTTGAGCAACGGTCTCTTCTAACTTACTACCCCCACAAGAAATAGCATTGCCATGAGCTTTGGGGTTTGTTTCGGTCTGACCGGGAAAGACTCCCGGTGTTTGAGAAGAGGTGGCCACTTGTTGGGCCACTTGGGAGATTTGGGTCTCAAGCATTTTGGTGTGTGTGGCGATAGAATCAACCTTGGTAGTGAGTTTGGAGAGAGAGTCGTTCATAAATCCTGTTTGGTTTTTCATTTCTTGGAGTTGTTTATTTTGATTCATCATGCAATTTTCCAACAAAATTTCCAAACTTGATTTCTGAGTCACCCTCTGGTTGTTTGTATAGCCAGGTGGTGCTACTTGTCCGTAGGAACCTTGAGGGTTTTTGTAAAAGTTTTGATTTGGCCTCGTTCCTTGGTTGTATTTAGCATAGTTTAATTGCTCAATACTATTAGTAGCACTACCTAACTGACAATCAACACCAATATGACCAAATATACCACAGATTTCACAAGGAGGAGATGTAGGAGAAGGTGTGACAGCATTAACATTAAGTTTTTCAAATTTTTGAGTTAAGGCATCAACCTTAGCAGTAAGGTGATCATAATCAGAGACCTCGTACATACCTACCTCCTTTTTGGAGGGCGTAGAGGCGGTGATGGCTCTTTCGTTGGTCCATTGGTAGTGATTCTGAGCCTGTCTTCAATCAATGCGTAAGCCTCCGTATAATTCTTATTCATTAGTGCTCCACCTGCAGCTGCATCAACAGACATCTTAGTAGTATAAGTTAGGCCATCAATAAAAAGTGTGGACTATGAGCCCCTTTTCTAAACCATGGTGGGGACAAAGTCTAAGCATTTCCTTGAAACGCTCCCACGCATCATAGAGAGACTCCCCATCTTTTTGATTGAACCGCGTGATTTGGTCTCTTAGTTTGGCGGTTTTAGAGGGGGGAAAGAATCGGGTAAGGAATGCTCGCCTCATTTGATCCCATGAAGTGATGGAACCGACTTCTAGGGAATGGAATCAAGCGCTAGCTCTATCCCTTAAGGAAAAAGGAAAGAGATGAAGTCTTACGGCTTCTTGGTTCTCTTTTATAGTGCCACTGAGTCTAAGGAAGGAAGAAATATGGAGATTTGGATCCTCAGTGGGTGATATAGAAAACTGATTTTGCTGCACCAAATTGAGTAGTGCAGGCTTGATCTCGAAACTGAGTCTAAGGAAGGAAGAAATATGGAGATTTGGATCCTCAGTGGGTGATATAGAAAACTGATTTTGCTGCACCAAATTGAGTAGTGCAGGCTTGATCTCAAAATTGTTACCCTCAACCGTCGGGTACACGATAATAGCTTGTGGCTCTTCCGTTGAAGGAGTAGCATACTCTTTGAGAGTGCGTTCAGCCATAGCAATATTATTTTGTGCCTCTTTCTTTTTCTTATGCAAATATCTTTCAATCTCAGGAATAAATTATCCGAGACTTTTACTTCTCCGCATAAGAAATCGAGAACCCAAGAAGTTAATGGTAACACAAGGAAAGAAAGAAGTAGAAGAAAAGAGGAAGAAGAAAGAGTTCTAATCACAAAGAAAGAGTTAATTAAGTTAGTTAACTCCCCGACAGCGGCGCCAAAAACTTGATGAGATAAAACCGCAAGTGCACGGTCTTACCGAAGTAGTATGAAAAGAGTATCGTTCCGACAGGGAGTAGTTTAATTCAATTAACCTTTGATGATGATTAGAGGAGAAACGAGTTGTAAGTTGGGGGTTTCAAACGATTGAAAGATAATAATATAAAAGGAGCCTTGGGATCATTGATTCATCTAAATAACAAGTCATTCACAAACCAAACTATAAGCTTATAACTTTATGTTAGACCTAATTTCTCAAGACAGTTTCTCTTTTGTTCCTCTAGCAATCAAGCCTATTTTGCTGACTTGATTACTCTTAGATTTTGGTTCCTCTAACAACCAAGCCTATTTCGCTGACTTGATCGTTATTAGTTCCCTTGAAGATCGAAACTATGTGTCTCAAAGATTGCAAAGGCTATTTCGCTGCCTTTGCAATCCTTGTCTAAATTCACTTGTTCGAATATCAAAGCTCCACTTTCGTTTTATGAATTGATATTTGAGATAATGGATAAACGATTATCAAACCCTTTCGTTTCCACAGTTTGATAATGGTTGATCCATGTTAAAACGGTGAATTTAGATAAGAAATTAGGGTTACATAAGATTAAGGCTTAGAGCTTGGTTTGATCAGGATTATGTCATTTAGACTTATCCAACAATCCCAAGACAAAGAGAAGTCTACTCACTCATGTTCATCGTAGACATGGGGAAGAAGAGAGAAAGCATAAAAGTAAATGACAAGAAAATAAAGGAAAAGAAAAGAACTTTTATTAGAAAGACAATCGTCACTTATTGAATTCCAAGAAAAGATGAATATTTGTGATGGATAGCTACTCTATTTATAGCATACATTTGACTTAAAATCTAAGTAATTACATTACTAGAATGTTCCACAAGAAACTGCGGGCTAAAATAGAGTAGCTTAAAATCTAAGCAAAAGTGACTCTGGAGGGTGGCACGGCCGTGCCAGGCTTCTGACTTTGGGGGAGACATAATTTTGTCTCTGAATCTTCGTATTTTCGTACTAAATCATCTCCAAGTCCCTTTCTTTTGCTCCAAGACTCAATCCATCCAATATTCATTCCTGAAATAAAATAAAATGCAATTTGTAGTAAACTATCTTAAAAAGGAAATAATACTAATATAAAATAAAATAAAATCTAATTAAAACTAAACTAAATAACATATAAAAATAGATAATAATTAACTCATCACATGAGTCGGTCTAAGAAGTAAGATGTTGTTCCAAAATATTGGAGTTATATAAGATGTCGATGTTTCTAAGATGTAAGTTGTTGAGTCCATGCATACTCATTCATGTTGGAGGCTTGATGCCTTGGAGCCTTTGCTCAACACGTTGGAGGCTTGATGCCCTGGAGCCTTTGCTCAATTAAGTTGAGGCCCTGGGAGTATATTAATGCTCAAATAAGTTGAGGGCTTGATGCCCTGGATTGGTACCACATGCATGATTAAGAAGATAAGTTGCATAGTCAAGTCGAAGTTGCATTGTCGAGTCAAGTTGTTAAGTTGATATGTTTTATGAATTGTTTAATGATGAATTATTATTATGACATGTTGATGATGTTTATGTTGTTAAATGTAATTGATGAATTATATGCTTAATATTATTGTTTGTGAAATCTCACCCCTTCTGCTTGGAAATGTTGCCCTTTGTATGAGTAACTTGCAGGTGATCGAGAATAAGTTGTTGTTAGATTGCTGTCGTGAGTGGACTATCTCTCATGTTTGTCTTTAGGTGCTCTGATACGTAACGGGATGAGAACTTTGTTATTGCTTTTATATTCCTTACGTATTACTTTATGAATTATCATGACTATGTTTTTAGATTGGACCTTTATGAGATGTTTATGATGAGGTCTTTGTGCCAAAGACTATTTTAGATGTTGAATAAATTCCGCTGCGAAGTATTAATTATTATGTTGTTGAACCTTGAAGGATAAATAGTTATTTATTCCGTTTATGGTTTTTAAGAAAGAAGTGTGACATTCCGTTTATGTGGATTACTCTGATTATTTATGCGAAATTTTTATGTTGGGGAAAACGGGGTGTTACCACTTCACTTCCATGCTTTAGGGGATTTGATTTGCTTTGTACAGTACCAACTCCCTTATGTATCAAAATCTTGTTGAATCAGATTAGATCTTGCTTTTTGACTTTGTCTTTTACTTTCCAACCAGTGTACTGTTCATGTCAGAAAAAGCATGGAGCAGGATCGAACTTTCTGAACTCAGGGGACTTCAGAATGTTTCTTTTGTTTCACTTAGGATGATTTGTAAGACTCTTATTTGATGTAATCAAATTCTAATAGTGAAACATTTATGAAGTGCAGCGTGGAAAACATCTAGGATGATATTCTTAATGGAATATTCCTAATGTTTTGTACTTCAAATATTCATAGTCTTGAATGAACATTAAATATACCCTTTTTGACTTTAATCAAATAAATGCCTTTATTCTTGATTGATCTTATTATATAATGATTAGCTTGGTGGTGGGACTATTTTTTGACCTTCTGTGCTGCTGTGCTGTTTTGGGTACTGCTAAGGTGTTCAATTTTACTGATTTTGTGTCCAGCTTTTCCAGTTTTTAGGAGCTGTTGCGATTGAATGGTGCTGTTTTTTATTTATGGCTCTGTCGACCACCTTTGTGAATGCACTAGGCTGCATTTGTAGTCCTGTTTCTGGCCATTTATGTCGTGCTTTGCAGTCGGCTGTTATAATATATGTTGTTTTCAAAAAGAAAAAAAGAATGACCATCAGAGACTTGATAGAATCTGTTCATGCAAATTTTATACATAAGAGGTTATTTGACCAAGTTAGATCTTATATAATTTAGTAGGAACCAAGATGTGCTAATCTTACATATTATTTCACCATGTTATTTTTTTTTTTTGGCAGAAATGCTTTGGTTCAATATTTGAAAGGGTCGTGAAATCAAACTTAGTGAGAATGGCTCTAAT
The DNA here is from genome assembly GCF_003473485.1 of Medicago truncatula. Taxonomy (NCBI): domain Eukaryota; kingdom Viridiplantae; phylum Streptophyta; class Magnoliopsida; order Fabales; family Fabaceae; genus Medicago; species Medicago truncatula. Next base: position 56,662,433 of record NC_053042.1, read on the forward strand.
GTGCATTGAGGGTTACAATTTTTGTAGACAAGATATAGTGTAAAAAGTGTTTTGTCTTTGTCACCCAAATGTTTTCTATCATATATTTTGTTTTTGTAATTTACATATTGGCCGATCTGTGCCCCACAAATGTTGTCTATAAAGAAAATTTTCGAAATGTATAATCACTAATAGGGGTAAAGGATATTATAATTACAATTAATATCATATGACTATTTTTGTACATTTAAGTAATATAAAATATAGTATTTTATTTATGTGTTTAAATGTATATGATATATTGTTTTTTGATTCTTAGCATTACATGTGATACAATGCTACTTCTATTCCTACTGAATAATGACCAAAGGTAACCACAATTTGATAACTTTTGAAATTATAATGACATGATAACTATGCATACTATTATGGCTGAAAGTTAGTGACATGTGCGTTCTAACATATTTCTCTTAAGAAAATTTAGTATTATAATGGGAATGTGTACTGACTACATCAAGATTGTGGGAATTTAAGGCACATCGTTGCTGATATATTTACAGCTTACACAAAAAATGTTGAGGTAATTTGAGAATTGGTGGCTGAACGGGAAATCATATGGTCTTCAAACTATTGTCTTCTAATTTTTATCTGAATGAATGACACTGATGTCATTAGTTTTGCTTTTGTAAGTTGTAATTGAGCTATTAAACGTTTGCTTTGGCCTATTACATTTATAATGTATATGACCCCGAGTGGAAATAGAGATATGGTTTTCATAATTTTGAATAAACAACATTGAAAGTACCTTCACAAAATATTGACTATTTATACAAAAAAAATGATAACATTAAAATTATAAATTGTAATTGAGCTATTAAAATTTTGCTTTGGCCTAATACATCTACAATGTATATGACCCGTGCGGCAGCACGGGTGGAGAGTCTAGTGTGAAATGAGTCAAAAGCTCAATTAAAATGGGACGGAGGGAGTAGTTACCTGATAGCTATATAAGGACTTTTTCTCTCTTCAAAAACTAATAGGTACCATAATCAAATATGTATAAGTTGATCCACCATTCAAATTCATGTTATTTGGCTATCATGTTTCGTCCAAAAGTAAATAAAGTCTGGACATAAAATGTTTTAAATGGTAGCTCATTTGGCAGTTAAATATATATTATTGGGTAGCTAATTACTAAATATACTAACTTATATTAAAATAAAATAAAATTAGAACTCAAGAGTGCTTAAATGAGATTACACGAGTCTCTTTTAGTATAACCAAGGTCTTGGGTTTGAATTCAGTCTTAGGCATGCAGCAGCGTTACAACATTCAAAAAGAAGAAAGAGTGGAAGACTCATTGGAATGGTTGATGGGAGGTGAAGATGAAGAAATAGTTGAAGACTCCTTTGACAAGATAGAATAACAATATTTAAAAAATTGAAAATTATTTGTTGAGAGAGAGCGCAAAAAAAATAGAAATTTGTTGGAGAAAAAGATATTAACTAACAAATGTTTGTTACAAGATGAAGATAACATGTTAATAGAGAGAAAGTGTGTGCAAAAAATAAGAACATATTAGTAGATTAAAATGATGGTATAACATGAAGAAAAGGTGCAAAAATACACTTCATTGTTTTGATGTTAATATTCTAAAATGCCACTTAAAAAAGAACAGATGGAGTAATTAATTATAATAAATAAATATGTTTAAATGCATTGGTGATGCCACACACAAGCTTGTGCGAGCTCGTGCCTGCACAAATATTTTCATTTTGTTTGTCGTATCTCATCCCACCTCCACCCACTATAATAAACTTACGTTGGTTTTGTTGAAGATTAAAATGGTTGTACAGTTCCCTTTATATTTTTTTTTGTCCTAGATAGTTTTCATATGTTATGCAATAGTGTAGTGATATTTGTACTTTTACTTTCAACTTTGATGACATCTTAGATGGAGTAGGAATCATTATGTGTTGAAATATTTACTTTTGGACTCATTCTTGATACTACTAGTGACAAGTATAATAGTCGAAAAAACTTTGCTATTATCAAGAATGAGTTGCGAAATCATATGAGATTAATAGTTAAATGGTTGTTAGTTATTTATCTATTAGAGAGAATTTTTTTTTTTTTTTAGTGAATCATGCAATATTTTTTCTTTCAAAAATAAAATGTTTTTATTGAGATTGAAATGCAATATTTCCAATACAATTGTGATGTATATTTTTGCTTTTAAAAATAAAATAAAATGTATATTTAATGCTATAAATTATATATATATTGTGCCTGCATTATTCAAAATTTCTGCCGCTATTGTTTAAATGTTTATGATTCTACCTTGCCATCCACATGTAACTTTTTTTGTCAAAAAAAAAAAAATCCACATGTAACTTTTCTTACATATTTGATTTTGATTTTTTATTCTCAAATGTATGTATATAAGATTAATAGATATAGATATTAAAAAGGAAAAAAATAAAATTTGACAGATAAATTTATTTTTGTTTTTTCGATACGTTCAATCTCTATAGTAACTAAACATCGTCAAGATAAGATTCATAAAGATATATATTTTAGTTTTTCTTTATATTTGACTCTCGTAGAATCGCCCACTACGAACATATAAACATCGTCAAGATAAGATTCATAAAGATATATATTTTAGTTTTTCTTTATATTTGACTCTCGTAGAATCGCCCACTACGAACATATCAATTTTTATAGAATGTGGGGGGGGGGGGGATAAAGCAATCCCTTTTTTTGTTGTTTTATATAAATAATTATAATCCAATAGACTTGTATGTATAGCAAATGGACTTCTAACGATCCGTACAATAAATGGATGAACACGATAGATGATGGATAAATTATTAATTTTGCCACCTCTAACTGTATGTTAGTTCTTTTTTTACCAATAATTGAATGTTAGTTGGATAACGGAATTATAGCAAACTGCTAGAGCTTACTCAGAATATTGTTGGAATCTCTCGTAATTGCTCGGGCAAAACCTAAAAACAAGGAAGTTAGAACAAGTATTTTATTCTTGCAGTTTTTACGGGAGCATCTTTTTTAAAACACCAGTTTTGTAACCTTGTGCTCCTAATACCAGCAAATAATGTACAACTTCGGTATGCCCATGACCACCAGGCAAATTAAATACATTAAGGAAAACGAAGTGCATAAAAGGCTGAAGTAACAGATTTGGTACCAGGTTCATAATGTTTCCTTGCATCCACTGCAAACAAATTAGAGCCCGGTCAACGCCAAAATGACCATTCAGGCTTGTCCTAGACCAGCTCTACTAAAGATGAGATTCCAAAAAAATTCACCTTGCATGGCCACAATCAAGATATTACAGAAGACGGTGCTCGGATTTGCAGAATGTAAACTAGGCATTAGAAGCATCAAAACTGCCCTGCACACTCTGTCGTCTTTTTTCTCTTAAGTTCTCTCCCCACATCTTGGCTTCAGCCACAGCACGTTCTCTATCAAGATCCCTGTTTAACATCCTTGCAGTTTCACGTGGGGAGTCATCTTTCTCAGATCCTTCCAAATCCCATCTGCGTCCAGATCCTCCACCTTCATCATTTTTTAATATTCTTCCACCTTTATCATCTCTATTCCTTTTCTCATCACCAGTTCCCTTATTATTACCAATACTAGCATTGTTGGTATCATGTGCCTGGTTGGCAAGATAAGAGAGGGCTGTCACCACATCCCCAATCAGAGGACGTGCAGCTGCCTGCTCTTGAATGCACATTGATGCCACAGCTAGAGCTTGGTAAAGACCTCGCATGGGATACCGCCCCTGCAACCGTGGATCTGCCAACTTTGAAAACTTCCTACGGTCATTGAACAAAGGCCGTGCCTGCTCAAAAATATGAAACCACCATTATCACTCCACTGTTATGCAATCATAAGTTGATGCAAGATAAATTAACTTAAAATGACAGGAAAATATCATAGAACTACCCATGTGACAAGGTTTTGTTCTCCATGGGGGCGGGTGCTGTCAATGGCTTTACGGCCAGTAATTAGCTCCAAAAAGACTACACCAAAACTATATACATCTGATTTTACAGTTAGTTGTCCAGTCATAGCATATTCAGGAGCACAGTAACCATAAGTTCCCATGACACGAGTGGAAACATGTGATTTGTCCCCAACAGGACCAAGCTTAGCCAAACCAAAGTCAGAAAGCTTTGGATGATAACCTTCATCAAGTAATATATTAGATGACTTGAAGTCCCTGTAAATTACTGGAGGATTTGCCTTGTCATGTAGGTATTCCAATCCTTTTGCGGCACCAGCAGCTATTTTCATTCTAGTGTTCCAATCTAATGGTTCCTTATCCGCAGGGAGATCTGCATGAGTCGATAAACAATGAGTTAACACAAGTTTTTATCAAGTTAAATGCATTATGTTCTTGTCAATAAAAGAAGTTAAATGTGTTATGTTTTAAGAATGCAGTGATGTACAAACAGCATTTATCCTCTATTCTTCCCAAATTTAGGGACACTTCCCAATCATCAGAAGACAAAAACAGTAAAGGATAAACCAAAACACCTCTAGCAGACAATACAATGATTATCAAATGTATGGTATTCCTTTTCTGTAATTCGGAATCTAAAAGGAAGGCTATTCCGCACACCAAGTTGATCAAGCTTCTCAGGAAACCTTTTCGAGTTGATCATACATATAAACTTTCTAGTGTGAAAATTATTCTTTCTATTATCTCTTGAAGGAGCTAACATGCATCCCTTAAGCAGTTCAAGATGCATTTATCCATCCTTCTTGTAGAATCTATGGCATAGATTTGTGAAAATTTCATTAGTCATTAGTGACAAAATCTGATACTTTATGACACCTAGATCTTGCAATTACAAGACTTGATAACACAATAATGACCTCACTTTTTTCACCTTTTCCAACGTGAATAAGTGGGGCGTCCGGGGTTCGAACCCCGGCCCCTGCATATAACAATGCATGTCCTTGCCAACTGAGCTATGCTCACGGGGACTAATGACCTCACTTTTATATTCTATCAACCAAGAAATTCAATTGATGTTCAGGTTCCAGATCTTACAATGGGAATGCATTTCATTTCAACTCTTATTTTTTTTAAGAGGCGTTTCACTTTGTTGATTATTCTTTATTTATTATGGTTGATTTAGTTTGCTTATTTTGCTTTATTGAGAGATTTTCTCTTGTACATAAGTTTGTATACATCATTGTAATAAACATGTCATTCATTCTGAATCATTTAAGTTGGTATCAGAGCCTCTTCAAGATCCATTGGGCCACCTGCTATCAGGTTTCCGCTATCGGGCCACCCACCAGTTATGTACACGAAACAAGCTCAATAGTGCTAGTCGTGAGGGGGTGTGTTAAGTGTCCCACATCGGATAGGAGATGGTCTGACAATGTGTTTATAAGTGAGGGCAATCCTCACCTCAAAAGCCGGTTTTATGGGGTTGTGTTAGGTCCAACCATGATTTCTATGTTGGTACTAGATGGTTCGGTTTTGGCTCTATTTTCGATTTTAGGGTTCCATCACCGAAGCCTTGCCGGTAACACGCGCTCCATCATCGTAATCAGAGCCCTCCGATCTGCCATCTCTAGTAACCGTGCAGCCGTATTATTTCTCATGCGCCGCCAACAATAGTCCACCTTACGAGCGTGTGTGTGCCATTCACCGCCCTCTGATGGTCCGTTTTCTACGGCGGTTGTGTTAGGCCCAACCACGACTTCTAAGTTGGTACCAGAGCAATATGGTTCGGTTCTGGCTTTATTTTCGATTTTAGGGTTCCATCACCGGAGCCTTGACGGTGACACACGCTCCACCATCGTGATCAGAGCCCTCCGATCTGCCATCTCCAGTAACCGTGCAGCCGTATTATTTCTCATGCGCCGCCAACAATGGTCCACCTTACGCGCGTGTGTGGGCCATGCGCCGCCCTCTGATGGTCCGTTTTCTACGGCGATTTTTCCAACACGCTCGGTTTTTGGTCCTGATTCTTTTGGTATCCCTTCCAGACTTCCAGTTATTAGGTCTCATGTTTGGGGAGCGTTTCAGTAGTTTTTCGCTTCAGCTGTGTCGGGTTCTCATAGTTTCTGTTTCTTAGCATTGAAACTTTCAGTTGGTTGACTGTTTCTGCAATGCTAGACAACGTTTGAGAAAAGTTTTGGAGTTTTTTGTGATCGTGAACATTTGTCTACTGTGTATATTTGCACATTCATCGCTATTGTTGAACACTCTACGGTTTGTTTGGTCCGTTATTTAGTTTGTATATGATGGCTGCTCAAGAGGTTTGCAGACGTTCTTTCTTTGAGGATACACCTTCCTTTACAACACCAACTACATCAAATTCTAACTCTCAAATGTTACCAATTCCTTGATTTGAACCATTTGTCCATACTTAGCGACCTCCATAGCCACAGAGTCGTCCTGAGTTCCATCTTATGGTGTTACTTATGGACGTCGACATGTTGCAGCTCCAGAGAGTGCTCCTACCGATTTTGACAATATTGTTCAAGAAACTACCCCTACTATTTCTGATGATTCAGGTTCTGTTCCAATCCTTTCTCCCGTTGTTGACCCACCTAATCCTTCAATCGACTTACCTATTGCTCTTCGTAAAGCTAATCGGTCTACTTCTAATCTGCATCCTATATATAATTTTTTGAGTTATCATTGCTTGTCTCCATTGCATCATGTTTTTGTGTCTACTATCTCTATTCCTAAGACCGTCAAGGAAGCATTGGCTCATCCAGGATGGCGGCAAGCATTGATTGCTGAAATGAATGCATTGGAGTCTAGTAGTGCATGGAAGCTTGTTCCACTTCCTCATGGAAAATCTGAAGTTGGTTGTCGATGGGTCTTTGCTATAAAGTAGGCCCTGATGGACAGGTAGACTGTTTGAAAGCTCGATTAGTAGCAAAAAGATACACTCAAATTTATGGCCTTGACTACATTGACACCTTTTCTCCAGTTGCTAAAATGGCCTTTGTTCGTCTTTTCTTGTCAATGGTTGTTGTGAAACATTGGCCTTTGTATCAACTTAATATTAAAAATGCATTCATGCATGGTGACTTACAAGATGAGATTTATATGGAGCAACCACCGGCTTTATTGCTCGGGGGAGTATGGCCTTGTTTGCATGTTACAAAAATCATTGTATGGTTTAAAACAATCACCTCGGGCTTGGTTCAGAAAATTCAGCAAGGTTATTCAACAGTTTGCCATGATTCGTAGTGAAACATATCATTATGTATTCTTTAAACATTCATCTTTGAACAAAGTCATCTATTTGGTTGTATATGTAGATGATATTGTTATTACCGGTAATGATCAAGAACGCATTAAAGACCTAAAGCAGCATTTATTCAGCCACTTTCAAACAAAAGATTTAGGTCAATTGCGTTATTTTATTGAGATTGAAGTAGCTCAGTCCCAAGAAGGCATTGTTACTTCTCAGAGAAAATATTTTGGAAGAGACAAGGATGCTTGATTGTAAATGTAAACCAGTTGATACTCCTATGGACCCCAATGTGAAGCTTTTACTGAATCAAGTAGAGTTGTATTCTAACCCAGGCAGATGAGGTTAGTTGGGAAGCTGAATTATCTCACTGCGACTAGACCAGATACTTTGTTTGTTGTTAGTGTTGTAAGTCAATTTCTGAACTCACCTTGTGATAGCCATTCGACTGTTGTAGTTCGAATCTTGAGGTATATTAAAGGGTCACCTGGAAAAGGACTTATTTATTCAGACAGAGGCCATAACAATATTGTTGGATATTCAGATGCAGATTGAGCAGGTGATGTTAATGATAGAATATCTAGTTCAGGTTATTGTGTTTTAATGGGAGGAAACTTAATTTCATGGGAAAGTAAAAAGCAAATTGTAGTGCTGTGGCACATGATACTTGTGAACTTTTATGGTTGAAGCATTTGTTAGAAGAGTTAAAATTTTGTGAATTGGGCCATATGGAACTTAAATGTGATAATCAATCGACGTTGCATCTTTCGTCAAATCCCATTTTTCATGAGAGGACTAAACACATAGAAGTTGATTGCCACTTTATCAGAGAGAAGATCCTTTCCGACATCATTAAAACCTCTTCAATAAGCTCCAATGATCAACTAGCCGATATCTTCACCAAACCTCTACAAGGACCTCAGATTGATTGAATATGTAACAAGCTGGATGCATATGATATATATGCTCCAGCTTGAGGGGGGGTTGTTGATTATTCTCTATTTATTATGGTTGATTTAGTTTTCTTATTTTGCTTTATTGAGAGATTCTCTCTTGTATATAAGCTTGTATACATCATTGTGTAATAAACAAGTCATTCATTCTAAATCATTTAAGTCACTTCAACTCTTATTCATTCTTGCAAACATCTCTAGTAAATATATTTCCATATAAGAAAGCTAAAACAATTAATAAAGTACCGTCGTTGTAGGAATTGCTATCAAGGTTTTCGGACCAGGTCTATACACGCACGCTCACGGTCAAGCTTGTACTTTGAGAAGAAGGCTAAAACAATTAATAAAGTACCTTCAAGCTTGTACTTCTGAATTTGAAATTCTTATCTCATTATCATTATTTTCACATGTTTAAATCATAATTCTGAAAACACTTATTGTTTAAAACATTCCGTTAATTTATTTATTTGTAATATATGAAATTTTGGAAGGAGTCTTAAGGCATTCTACTTTATTCAGAACGAACTAACATGTAGTTTTCTCTGTCAAAAAGCCTGGCTCCAATCCAAAAGCTAAGCCTCAACGATCCCCTCTACCTCAATAAATAAAAAAAGGCAGCCTAATGCACGAGACTCCCATCAGGGGTCTGAGGAGGGTAGATGTATGCAGTCTTACCCCCGAGCGGAGAGGCTGTACACGTACGCATCTCTACCTCTCCACAAACTTAAATAGGAGGGAGGGAGAGAGATTACTAAACAAGAAAAGTTACCAAGTTGTATAAAGGCTTAAACTAATTTCAATTATTTTCATTTTATAGCTGACTCTTATTGTTGCTGACACTTTTTTGAGGGATGCCACAATAAATCATACTAATCAATGTGTCGGATGATTTGCTAAACAAACTACAATTTCAATTCATGATCATGCTATCCTACTGCCAGCTTCTATGTGACAATCAACTATAGTCATATACATTAGAAAGGAGCAGCATGGAAAATATTAACTAGATACCGTGAAGATGGTCTTCCAACGATCCCAATGGCATAAATTCATAAACTAGGAGGCGTTGGTCGCCATCGGCACAGTATCCAATGAGACTGACAAGGTTAGGGCTGTGTAGAAGACTGAGCATGAGAACCTCGACAAGGAACTCCCGATTACCCTGGAGACCGTTTCTGTCCAACTGTTTAACAGCAACAGCCTGTAATAGGATAAGATAAGATAAGATAATGAGAATGGTTTGTAATTGTAGGATAAGAAAGTTGAAAGAAGGATGGAAGCATAGAAGGATATAATACCTGACCCGTGGTTTCGAGGCGTCCCTTGTAGACCCTTCCGAAACCACCTTCCCCTAAAAAGGACTGAGGCCTGAAGTTTTTGGTAGCAGCGGCAAGTTCACGGAAAGTAAAAGTTTGAGCGGCAATTTGGCCAGGTGGTCCGTCTTTGAGAGCAGCAGGTAATTGCAATTGCAATTGCAATTCCCTTTTGGAAGATCCATTACTTGTTGACCGCAGCTTCTCCACTCCTCCTGAATTGGAGGAAAAGGCATAATTATTAACTGACTCATGGTCATGTGAAGTCAACTTCAACTTTTAACTTAAACTAAGATGGATCTGATTTCCTAGATAAATATATTTATCTATTTATTTGTAAAGAAAGAAAGAATTGGATTGGATTGGAATAACATAATCAATCATCAGATCAGAATGAGAAACATACATACATACATACATACAGATAGATCATCATGAATATAATATAAAGGAATAAAAACTGACCAGAGGGTCCGGAAGAGGGCAATCTAGAAATATTATTATGATCGTGATGATGATGATGGGTTTCCTGATGTTGATGCTGATTAGGATTCAACTTCTCATCCTCCTTGGAATCGAAACACGAAAAACAACCCATTCAATCAATTCAAGGGCAGGCTCATCTCCCAATTCTACAAATAGATAGGTAGATTCGATTGATTGATTGATTCTCTAATTATCAATATCAAAAATCATAAATAAATAAATATATTAACAAATCAAAATTAAAAAGCCTTGGTGGTGGCCGAACAAACAAAAACAGAGTAACCTAAGCTTAAGCTTTTGGGATTATTACAAACAACTAGCAAAGACTTTGATTAGACTGACAGCAGGGAGCGAGCGAGCGAGAAAGGGAATGATCTTGTAGTGATCACACTTACCACGCGGCTTTCTCTTTTTAACTCCATCGATAGAAACCCCCAAAATATTCCGTCATCAATTAACACACACACTTTTTTAAATTACTCTTTTAAATCTTTTTTTGTTTTTACTGGGTCTACCTGCTAGGATGCTTTCTAAAAACACTTAAAATCGTTTGAAAACACTATTTTTAATCTTTTTTTTAAGAATAAATTAAAATAATATTGACTATTGCTTTTTTCTCTTAAAATCACTATTTCATTAGGAATGTTTTTTTTTTATATATATATATATATTTAGATGGACATAAGTATTTATATATATATTTAGATTAACACTTAGGTCGGTAGATGTTCTGGTATACGGCTCTCTCATGCATGTGGAACAGTCAATCTTCAAAGTCGTCGCTTCAAGCAAAGTGGTAGCACAGTTAGTGGGACAAGAAGAGTCAAAGTCGTCGCTTCAAGCAGTTGAAAAAAACATGCAAAAGATCCTCATAAGAAGAGTCACAGCTAGCACAGTTAGTGGGACAAACTACACCTTTATCTAACAGACGGACACGGGTCGATAAACATCCTCGACACATACGCCAAATTAAATTCTTAACCTTCGGTGGAACTTAAGTTTATATAATGAGTTATTAATTGAGTTATTTCATCGCCTATAATATTAACCCATCAAATAGTGATAGTAGTGATCCATAATGATGTATCGAAAAATACAACAATTTTATTACTTGACCAATCATCACGAGAAGCAAATACAACAGATATATCAATCAATAAGGACAATAAAAATTTGCTCCATCTCATCATTTTTATTTTTTCAATTAAAAAATAAAAATCCTATTATTCGATTGGAGTCCACCACCAATACTTAAGATATCTAATCTGATAATATCATATAATAAGATATATAATTTAATAAGAGAATAAATTAATTAATAATCATATTATAATCCAAATATTTGTTTTATTTTAGTTATGACACCAAAAGATTTCATTACTCTTAATAAAGATTCATAAATGTTAAATCAAATTTTTCAAAAAAAAAAGTTAAATTAGTATAGTCTAACTACAAAAAAATTCAATTTAATATATTTGTGTGACTGTTAATATTCAATAGTTTGACAAAAAAATATTCAATAGTTTGACCAAAAAACATGTTCACGATATATGACATTGGACCGCTATAAAAAATAAATATTTTTTTAAGGAAAAAATAAAAATTATTTATAATTTACTTAATTTTAAATAATAAAAAAATATTAAACCAGAATTCTTGCTCGTGTTTGACACAATTCTACATACTAGTTAATAATACATTTTAAGATTTAATCTAAGTTCTCTCATCGATCCTCACAAAAAAATAAAGACATGTCAACATTTGAACACCTTCCACACGACCATTAATAGAAAACAGTCACATTTGTCCATGATGATATGACATCTATAGAAAACAGCCTAAAAACAAAACTTACTCTAAATTTTTCAGAGAACGTAAAAACAAAATTTGAGATTTTTATAGGGACGATTCAATCCAAAAAAAAATAAAAAAATAAACTTTCATTGATGTGATAGGTAAAGTATTGGCCAACACAAATGTGCCTCCGTCATCTCTAATACATATCACAATATATGTTATATTTAGTTGTTCATAAAATGATGCATCGACATTACATTTGACGCGATCGTGTTGTGGTCGCTGTCATCTAACCGGATCATACCTGACATTGACGCGTGAGAAGTATTTTGAACTAAACTTGAAAAAAGCTTGAGTCGTTGATGTCGTTTTATCATTACGAGCCATATTTATCAAATTGTCTATATGACTAGCAATTGGAAGTAAAGTACTTGTTTAACTCCTTAACGCGACACATATTTAATTTTATATTATTTCGTTTGTTCAAAAAAATTATATTATTTCGAATATATTTGAAACAACACAATCATAACTTCATATTTTTTAAATGATAAATGGTTACTTTGGTCCTTCACTTTGCACCTCGTTGTCACAATGGTACATGACTCAAGATAAAATACAAAATGATCACTGGATGTGTACCTCCGTTTTCAGCTTAGTGTTTGACGTTAAAAACTTTCATTAACATATGAAGTAGCAATTGATTTGGGCGATGAATGATGTAGCAGAGAGACCAAATTAAAAGTAACACAAACGAAATCTGAGAAAAAAACAAAAACAAACCCAAAAATTCGTTTAATTATCTCCTTTGTTCATAATTTCATAATGACTGGTCGTTGACATGACAGACAGGCTTCAAGAAGGCAAGAAGGGAGTTAAATAGATGATATCGAAAAATTGGTAAAAACAAACTTTAAGATGTTTTGCTGGTTTGTATTACGAGATGTACAATGTAGCATCAAATAGAGAGATATATTTGTGTTGTAGTTTAGAGCTTATTGTGTGATGTTGTTGCCAGTATGGATATAATTTTGTAAACATTGTGGTAATGCTGCACTTTTTGTTCTACTCTAATAGATTGGCCTGCAGTTTGTGATACTCATGGCCATAGATTGGTTAATACTTAGCATTAACGCATATATTATGAGAATAAACATGTGCTTTAGTTGTCAACTTGTCACCCACTTTATTGGTATGCTTCCTGCATCTCTACATAACTTTTTCAACTACAAATAATTTTCTCTTTGACTTAGTGGCGATAACTATGTTAGAGTGGTTAGGTTTAGACTTTTTAACTTGTCACAATCCATCTCTTGCCAACTTAGCAATTATCTTTGTTGGACAATTTATTTGCTTTAGTTGGAAGCGTCTTCAATCCACATGATATCCTTCTTTAGAGCATGACAACATTTAGTGATTTATCTTCCCATCCCCTCCTTTCTTTGATGTTTCTAATCTTCCATCCAAAACCCTTCATAGAAGCATATTTTTCACAAAAATGGTTTCACATTATCCATAAAAGAAAAAACATTCTTGTTGAAGGCTCCCAACTTCCTTCTTCACCACTAAAACTATATATCAACTCCATTAACTTCACCATCAAAACCATCACAAACATCCAATTTGTTTGAACTATCCATAAACTTTTAATAATGGGTGATCACCAAATATGTACAAATTACCCTAATTAGATCCTTCGTTGATTATGTCACCCACATATAAAATAACAGGTAATTTTATTTTATTTTTTTTAGCAAAAAACCATATCCATCTCGATAACAACCATTCATTCTTAAAGGGAAATTGAGATTATGATTTTTTTCCCAGCCAATGTCATCATCAAAAGAAACTTTCAAATCATATCTTTTTTTTTGCCGAATAAATCCCATCTCTGAATATACGAAAAAGTCATAAAATTAGAATAGACATAGATCCATATACAATAATAATCTCTTCCATCAAAGTTATACTTGAACATCTTCAACAGGTTAACATCACTACATGAATATGGTAGGCGAATAGAGTAGATGATTAGTAAACTTTCTAGAGGGGTTGAATGAGAGGAATTTTTTATTTTATTTTTTTTAGGGAAAAGAGAGGAAAGAGTTGATTGATGGGAAAAGGGAAAATTGTTTACCTGGAGAGAGAAATTGAAATTTTTCTTATAGAAAGAAAATGGAAATCGAAATGAAACAAAATAGAAAGAAATAATAATATTTTATAACTTTGTACATACAGTGTGAAAGTTGTCAAAAATTGATTGTTAGAATATTATAACTCAATCTAAAAGTAAGAGCCTCCCTTATTAAGATGTAAAATGATGGACATGGATAATGCACAAACATCGGAATGCCTTCACATTTGAGTCATCGGTCAAAACATCTTGCGAGCCAACTTTCCACCTAAATAGCTGGAGAGTGAGATAAAATAGAAAGAAAAATATGAACAAAAAATTTGAGGGAAAAATAATTAAGCGACATCAATTGGATGAACAATCAATCCAATCCAATCCAACATTTAAATTGTCTGGCTGCAGACAAGCAAGCAATCTTAAATTAGAATTTGGAGAGGTGAGTAAAATGAAAACAAATTTTTCATATTAACACTGATCATGTTATTTTCATGCAATACTCAAATATATAATTATTTCTTTGGTGATAATAAATATCAATACGCTCGTGGAGGAACAAAATTATTAGTAATTACCTAGACGTTGGGTTTGGTAGCGATCGATGGACAAGTTGTGGAGCTTCTCATCAAGAAGCGGTGATATTGTTGACATTGGGAGTCAACAATGGGAAGAAGAAAAGGACAATCTCCACAAGCAATTAGATGATTTGATCCCTCTCCCACATGTTTTGGAAGATGTAGATTGTTTCCTCAACAACACAAAAACTACAAATTCAATTTCGAGGGAAGAAATTCCCAATTGCGTGGTTGTGTTGCATAAATCGTTAGAATCTATGATGGATAAATACAATAGAGGGCGTAGAGGTAGAAGAAGCAGGTTTGGGCAAGATCTAAATGACGACAATTTATTTCTAGATGCAGTGGATCGAATCCTCAAGTTGTCTACCACCATGAGTTTAAGTGGTTTCTTCTTAGATAAAACAAGCTCTGTCCTAGAAAAAGTAATGATTATTTTAGAGAATGACCTTTGTGCTATTCTACATCACCCCAAATCAAAAACTTTCAGACCAACGCCACCACCCGTGAAATCTTCGTCCTTTGGTTCCCTTCAACTTCAATTTGATTTGCAAGACGAGAGGGAATCTTTAAGGTCCAACAACCTAGTTGACGAGGATGACAAAGATGGAAACTTATTGCCGACTTTCTCAACAGAAGAAATTTTTGTCATGAACAAAATTGCCACCGTTATGATTAACGCCGGCTATCATACAGAGTGTTGCATGACCATTACTAATTTTAGGCGAAATGCTTTTAAAAATGTAATGCAAAAATTAGGATACACATGTGTAAGGATGGGGGATGTTTATAAAATGCAATGGGAATCACTAGAAGGAGAAATTTTGACATGGAACAAAGCATTTCGGCATTGCACTACCGTCCTCTTCAACATTGAACGAAAATTATACAATTCAATATTCCCAAATCAACCCTCTATATCTCATGGCATGTTTGGTGATCTTGCACGAGCTGTCATCATCAATTTTCTCAATTTTGCTCAAGCAGTGGTTTTAACCAAGCCATCATCAGAGAAATTGTTCAAATTCCTAGATATGTATGAGACCTTGAGGGATGACGTGGAACCTGTCATTACACTCATTAATGGTGATGGTTTAGAGCAATGTGCCAAGGATTTGGCATACGAGATGACTATGACAAAGCATGGAATAATAAAGGCTGTCGTTTCGATGTTTTATGATTTGGAAAACTCCATCAAGGGTGATAATGAAAGGATTCCCGTCCCATATGGAGCGGTTCATCCATTGACTCGTTATGTCATGAATTATCTTAAATATGCATGTGAATACAAAGTGACGTTGGAGCAAGTGTTTTACCAATATTGTTCAGATGATTATCTTGCTACTATAGGACACCATTATGTTGATGATAGTAATAATAATAAGGGTACATCCACATCCACCGCAGATATTCAAAACGAAGAAAACAACGATAAAACAAGGGATCAAAATTTAGATGGAGAGCCTAACAAATCACCTTTTGTAGTTCAATTGATGACAATTATGGACCTTTTAGATGAAAATACCGAAAGGAAGTCCAAGTTATATAGGGATATGGCTTTACGATGTGTTTTTCTAATGAACAATGGGAGATACATAGTGCAAAAGATTAAAGGGTGTGTTGATCTTCATGAGTCCATGGGTGATAACTGGTGTAGGAGGAGGCAAACAAGTTTGAAGTTCCACCATAAGAGTTATCAGAGAGAGACTTGGACTAAGGTGTTGCAGTGCCTTAACCCAGATGGCCTTCATCAACAAGGGAACAAGGTCTCTAAGCAGGTTTTGAGAGAGAGGTTTAAGTGTTTCAATTCCATGTTTGAAGATATCCACAAGACGCAAAGTAGTTGGATGGTGAGCGATGAACAACTTCAATCAGAGTTAAGAGTTTCAATATCTGCCTTGGTCATACCTGCGTATCGCTCCTTTATGGGAAGATTTAAACATCATCTAGAAACAGGAAGACATATTGACAAGTACATAAAGTATCATCCCGACGACATTGAGACATTGATTGACGATTTTTTTGTTGGAAATGTTACGTCCATGCCTCGAAGGAGGACATGAAACTCATCACTTATTTCCTTTTATTTTCATGAGATGAGAATATGTCATCACACTTTATATATATGTGTGTGTGTGAGTTGAGTGGAGATAAATACCATACCACCTTAGTTACATTTTTGGCATGCATTTATCAGTTTCTTTTTATACATAAGTCATTTTTCTCTACTTTTTTTTTTATTACATTAAGTCTATCTCTCATGCAAGAGATACAATATTGGTCACTAATTAATTAAATTTAGTATTTTTATATCTTTTTTAAAAAATTAAGTAAATTAATTATAGTTCATTATAAAAATCATACACATGACAAATGTTTGTCGCAAAATAATTAGATGAAATTAATGTATTTATTAATTACTAATAAATACATAAAAGAACACGATAAACATGTTCAACATTCATATATAAAAAGGTAAAAGATAAATATTTGCATTTGATTAATATAAAAAAATAGAAAAATCATTTCTCATTAATCAATATAAAAAAAAATGGGACACTTAGTTGTCACTAATATCAAACTTAAGGAAATGAGGGTCAAAACTATGATCCCTTTTGCTAATTTTTCTTCTTCTTCATTTAGATAGTGTTGGTACAATTTGTAACTACTATCTACATCTACACTATTTAATAGATGCATAATGACACAATTGTAAGTGTACTACTAGTGCAAATTAGTTTCTCTTTATCTCCTCATCTTTCAATGCATAGGGATTAACTCATATTAAACAAACAAGTTTCATTCTCATACCCTATCGGTCTTAGAGAACTATAATATTAAAAGTAGAAGAGATTAAATTTTTCTTTCAAAGATTTTGAGTTAAAACAATTTATTTGAAAGAAGCTTCAAAGATTGCAACAAACTAAACTTGTAAACATAATTATCACTTACCCATAAAACTGGTTAGTTCATAATGAACATAAACACAATAATAGAAATGGAGAAGATAAAAGACAAAAACATAACTGAATATATCATTAAGAGAGTAGAGTCTACAAAAGAGAAATTACAATCCTTTGAGGATGAAGGTGAGTTCGTTGCAGAAATCCATTAACAATTTACTCTAATGACCAGGATGTAAAGTTGCAGCTTCCTGCATCACCAGGATGTATTCTTCAATACTCTCTCCTCTGAGTTGTCAGCCTTATCTCTTGTAATCAACATATTCCTTCTTCTTTGTACTACATTCTTTGTAGCCAACTCATGTAAACTTAGTCTTTAAGACTTGCAAACAATGGACCCAAGGTCGTACACTTGTGCTGAGAGATCTTCAATGCTATAACTCTAGACATCTTTTCAGCACTACAACTTCTTACATTGTTAGCTTGCTTCCAATCGATATATTTTTGAATATTTTCACACGACCTGTCATTCAAACCAACACTAGAAAGCATAAAAGGTTCCTAAAACTCAAATAAACTTCAAAAACTAAAATAAAGATTCTTAAGCACAATAAAACTAATTAAACTAAATAAATACTAAATAGGCTTTGCCTACACTCAAGATCACATGTAATGGGAGATAAATGCAAGTAATGACCGGCGCTTTTTCCTGTTATCATGGCCGTCCGAAAAATAACAGCTTTTTTATGTTTTCTAGTTGCTGGTTTGGTGAAAAGGCCCAATTTTCAGCCCAAATCAACTTGAAAATCAGCTTATAAATACAACTATTTTCATTCACAAATTCTCTCAGAACGAAGCGGTTTAAGAGGAAGGCACACGCTAGAAGCTCGAAGGGAGGAGTCTCACTCCTCAACCTTAGTCTTTAGGGTATGTTCAATTCTTTTTGTAATTTGTCTTTAGCTACGATGAATAGCTAAACCCTAATTGATAGGGTTCTAGGATAAATTTTGATATTTATCAGTCATAAATTTTGATATATTATTTTATAGTTAAAAAATATTTATCAATCATAAATTTTGATATATTGTTGTTTTATAATTATTAATCTTAAACATTGGTCCCGTATTATTTTATGGTTACCATTTTATAAATCTCGGTAACATATATTTTTTTTTTATATATTAGTGACAAAAAATAAAGAGGGAAAATAACCTTTTTTTAAGAGAGAAAAACTTTTTTTTATGAAGAGGAAAAAAAACTTTTTAAGACGCTTCAATCATAATTGGCCACCTCATTCCTTTATTTTATCTATTTTACTGGTAACTGGAAGTATAAGTTGCCGAACAATTTTTTTTCCCTTTTTCCTTACAATAATTTAACTGCAAAACGCTTTATGGCCTTTGAGTAACAAACAAACAACGCAAAACAAAAGGCTCCATGGCAGAAGTTTTGTTGGGAGGATTTTGCAGCTCTCTTATTGTTATATTTATATACTAGGTATATAACCCGTGCAAAACCCATGCGTTGCACGGGTTTGATTAAAATACTGCTTGCAATTTGCTCAAGAACCATATCCAAGCAATATTTTTAATTTGATCCACCAATTTTTCCACATTATCCATCCCACCTTAAAATATAATATTGTTTTTAATATTTTAAATGCATCATATTGTTGTCAATCAAACCAATTGCTTATGCTGTTTGTATGTTGCGCACCAGTGAATTTTCTCTCAAGTCTGCATATGCTGTTTTTAATCTTTTCTTTTTATCCAAGTTTGTAGGTTGCTTCCCTCGGAGAAGGAGCATCTTTGGAAGCTAAACTCTTGAGCAGGTCAGTAAATTAAAGTTAAACCTGTTGCATATGGTTTTCCTTCACTTGGTAGATTTATGAACCCAATCTTATTACATTACAGAAAGGAGGCAGCATTGCGTCAAAGAGAGGTAATAAGGAAATAACTTTGCTGTATATGATATAAGCGATGTGATAGATCTATAATTTACGGGTGAGGGATAGTATCTACTGAATATCACTTATAATATAATCAACAACAATCGGAGAATAACATTATACAGAGTTGCTTACAAGAACAAAGAGAAATACAATAACCCAACCTCTAGGAATTAGAGAGCCTAGTCTCTCCCAACTAACCAAACATAAAAATAACCGAATGCCCTCCCTTTTCCCTTTCAGCCTTTATTTATTATTCTAACTTCCTACAACATTTCTTACTTTCTACGGTAGCAGTTACCAATCACACAACATCGTAGAAATTACTCTATATTCTTCAGAGTATTTTATTCAATAAGAATGGTGCTCCTTTTATAGGAGAGAATACAACTAATCAACTCCTTAATTTAAGGAGTGACATAATGAAAAATAAATAACCATTAAAATAGAATAATAATAAAAGAAAACAATATATATTTCAACACCTCCCTCAAGTTGGTGCATAGATATCAATCATGCCCAACTTGCTTATGACATGCTCAAAACTTGTCCTTGCTAAGCTCTTGGTTAAAATATATGTTGTTTGCTGATTTGAAGGCACAAAAGGTAGACAAAGTATTCCATAATCTATTTTCTCTTTTATAAAGTGACGATCGATTTCAATATGTTTTGTTCGATCATGTTAAACTAGATTATAGGCTATATTTATTGCGGCCCTGTTGTCACAATATAGTTTTAATGGAAGTTCTACCGTTATCTTTAGTTCCTTTAGAACTCGATGGATCCAAAGACCCTCGCAAATTCCTTGGGCCATTGCTCTAAACTCAGCCTATGCACTGCTTCTTGCAACTACACTTTGCTTCTTGCTTCTCGATGTTACCAAGTTTCCCCTCACGTAGGTACAATAACCTGAAGTCGACTTTCTATCTGTAATGGATCCTGCCCAATCGGCATCAGTAAAAATAGCCACATTCTTATCACCAATTTTTCCAAAGAATAGGCCTTTTCTGGGGGCAGCCTTCAAATATCTCAGAATTCTATAGACGGCGTCAAGGTGTTCTTCATATGGGGCATGCATAAATTGACTAACACTATTGGGGAAAGCAATGTCAGGCCGAGTATGTGCCAAATAAATCAATTTCCCAACTAACCTTTGGTATCTTCCTTTATCAATAGGTGTGTCCCCTTTTTCCGAAAGTTTTACATCTGGGTCTATGGGAGTATCAACAGGTCTACATCCTTGTTTATTGTAAGAGATCAAGAACATACTTTCGTTGGGACACCGCTATTCCTTTCTTTGATCTAGCTACTTCCATGCCAAGGAAGTACTTTAGAGATCCCGAGTCTTTGATTTCAAACTCTACTGCGAGGTTTCTCTTTAGTCTTTCCATTTCTGTCACATCATCTCCAGTAAGAACTATGTCATCAACATAAACAATTAGAATAGTAATTTTTCCACTAGAATTATACTTTATGAATAATGTGTGATCTGATTCCCCTTGAGTGTATCCTTGTTTCTTTACTGGTCGAGTATACTTTTCGAACCAAGCTCTTGGAGACTGCTTTAAAGCATAGAGATGTATTCAATTTGCACACCTTTGACCCAAATTTTTCTTCAAAGCGTGGAGGGCCGTCCATGTACACTTCATCTAAATCACCATTGAGAAATGCATTTTTTACATCTAATTGTTGTAGAGGCCAAGTAGTCCATGCCATATGTCTGAGTAAGTAAACCCTTTAGCAACCAGCATTGCCTTATATCTTTCTACTGAACCGTCAGAGTTATATTTTACTGTGAACACCCACTTACAACTCACAGTTCTCTTTCCAGTTGGTAAAGTCATAGCATTCCAAGTGTTATTCTTCTCAAGTGTTCTCATCTCCTAAGACACAACTTCCTTCCACTTTGGAACATTTAGAGCTTCCAGTACATTCTTTGGAATTTCTATACAAGACAAGTGAGAGGTAAATGCAGAAAAAAGAGGAGGATGTATTTGAATATGATACGAACCTAGATATGGGGTGCTTGGTGCAAGCTCTAACTGGTTTTCTATGAGCTATTGGAACATCAAGAATAGGATCATGAAAATCAGAAAGAATTTTACCTTTACCTTTATCTGTTTTTGTAGGTTGATTCTCCCTCGGTTTAGATTCATGACTGTGCTGCGGAATCAAGTCTTCTACTACCTTACCATGGTTCCTTCTTCCATAAATTATTCCTTTCCAAGTTCCTTCACCTTCTCCAAACTTTCTTTCTGTTTTTTTATAAGGATGTTCATGTAGTGACATTTGACTTAATTCTTGATTATGCTTAGGTTCAAAAGATTCATTATTAGAATTTTGGTTTGTTGCCCCTGATTTTGTGACATCCTCACTCATGAAAGGAGTAGGTTCACATACATTAATTGGGACATTTTCTTTGGTGCAAACAACCTAGAACTTTGTGGTATAAACACATATTTTCAGAAAGAATTAAATTCTCAAAAAAAATATGAATCTTCATTTGATTTTCCCCCTTGAAGATGATTGCTCTCAAAAAAAGGTTTATTTTCAAAAAAAGTAACATCCATAGTTACCAACAACCGTTTAGAATTGAGATTAAAACATTTATATCCCTTTTGAGTGGAGGAAAATCCAACAAAGACACATTTAATAGCACGAGATTCAAGTTTTCCTATTTGTTTGTGTTCATGGACAAATGCAATGCATTCAAATATTTTTAGAGGCAAATCGGCTGAAATAGAGGCAATTGGAAAGAATTTTAAATATGTTTCGAGAGGAGTCTTAAGGTTTAAAACACGGGATGACATACGATTTATTAAAAGTGTTGCGGTCACCCCATAAGTATTTTGAAACTTTAGTGGAAAAAAGTAAGGCTCTAGCCACTTCAAGAAGGTGCCTATTTTTCCTCTATGCAATTCCATTTTATTGGGGTGAGTTAACACATGTACTTTGATGAACTATCCCATTTCACTTTTTTTTTCTTCTTCCCAAAACTGTGTTAAAATATTCAATTTCATTGATTAGTTCTAAAAACTTGTATAATGGAATTAAACTGAGTCTGCACCAGTTTAATAAAATTCTTGACAATTTGTCCCACCTCCGATTTTTCTTTTAATAAAAATATACCCAACAAAGTCTAGATCATCAGGAAAGGTGATAAACCATCTTTTGTTGGATAAAAAAATAATCCTAAACATCACTATGATTAGTAGAAAAAGGTTTTGAAGGTTTATAGAGAATAAAGAGAATTTCGATGACGTTTTGCAAGTTCACAAATTTCACATTGGAAAGAAGAAAAATCCTGATCAACAAACAATTTCGGAAATACAGTTTTTAAATGTTTGAAACTTGGGTGGCCCAATCTTAAATGCCACAATATAACATCATCCTTATTATTTGAAACAAAAAAGGATTCAGAGAAAGAACTTATTTGTCCAAGTTGGTGTCTAGTTTGAAGTTCGTCTTCAAGGTAGCAGAGTCCTCCATTTTGCTTAGCACTGCCAATTTTCTTTCCCGAGACTGAATCCTGAAACAAACGGTGAGTATAAAAAAAATGAGTTTGACACCTTTTATCTCGGGTTAATTTACTGACAGACAATAGGTTACACGATTGGGGACATGTAAAACATCCTGAAGAGTTAATAATGGAGAAATAATGATTGAACCTTTTCCTGCCACGTCCGAAAGAGAACCATCAACAATCTTAATTTTTAAATTACCTACACAAGGACTATATGAAGAAAACATACTAGACTCTCCTGTCATATGATCAGAAGCACTTGAATCAACAATCCAAGTACGACTTGGTTTGACAGTAAGAAAGGCTGACTCTAAGAAATTACCTTTTTGGCAATGGAACCGAAAGAAAACATACGGGAAGTAGTTTGAGACTCAAGAAGATTGTACAGTTGTTCATTGGTGGACGAAAGTGAGTTTGAGGAAGACTGCTGCCCTTGATCAGAACTATCTTGGAGTGCACGATCTTCAGTTGATGAGTTGAAAATTGTCTTACCCAACACCCTTTGTCGCGCCTTCTCTCTTCTAGTCTTAGATTTATTCATCCTTTTTATTTATTTTTTTATTTTCACTTTTTGATCCGACTCAAACAGAGTTTTTTTTTTCCCGATGAATAGTGCACATGAACCGTACCGCATGGATGAACAATATCACGTGAATAGTACCTCGCATGAACAGTTCGGCGACAGTGAACAGTGTTGCTGGATATTAAAAACCAGAAAAAACAAAAGATGATGTAGTGATGGCGGCTAGGGTTTATGCGGAAGCAAACCCCTAAAATCTGGGGCTCTGATGCCATGTAGAAATTACTCTATATTCTTTAGAGTATTTTATTCAATAAGAATGGTGCTCCTTTTAGAGGAGAGAATACAACTATTCAACTTCTTAATTAAGGAGTGACATAATGAAAAATAAACAACCATTAATAATAAAAGAAAACAATATATATATTCCAACAAACATTTTATAATAATAAAATTAATTGCCTACTAATATTACATAACTTTTGCCCCAACAATAAATGATTTCTATGCTTCAATCTAACACAAGTCCTTGTGATAGGAGACCTATTACTAACACTATGGGGTAGTTAAAATATGCTATTCAGTAAATGGAGATGGAGCTAGAGAAATTCTTAGATGCAAACGAACATAACACGTTATATTTAGAAACAACTAATCAGAAATTTTTATTGAATTTAATTAAATAAAAACTAAAATTAAAATTGGCACGTTTTCTTTCAAAGTTTTTACTTTTCTCTTTCAATGTGTCTTTCTCTATGATCAATTCTACATACCAAATGTACATGTATTTGATTAAATACAAAAACCAAAGAAATTAGGAAACCCTTATGAAGGATGCACACAACACAAGTGTAGGTGCAGAAGAAGAGACCCAACATCAATGGCCTTCATGCGGGAGATTGAATGGAGAAGAATGAAAAGTGATGGGCTATTGGAAAACATTTTGGATGTGGATAAGAATTGGATTTGTTTAAATAAGAAAGTTAAAAAGGATATTGTCCGAGGAAGAAGCAACAAACACATGATGTAATTTAGAGAAAAGAAGGAAGAATTTTAAAACAACATTGTTGCTGTGTTTTTGTTTCGGGAGAGAGACGGTGAGAGAAGAATAGAGAGAACATGTCTATTTTATTTTAGTTTTTATTTTATTAAATTGAACAAAAAAATTTGATTGGTTGTTTCTAAACTATGACGTGTTATGTTCGTTTGCACCTAAGAATTTCTCGATGGAGCTATTTTTCAGCAAAATAAAAGAACGTGCTATTATTTCTTATTCAGTCCCTTATTAATACAGTTTTATATTTCGTAGGCCACACTTAAAAGTTCCAGGGACTCGAAGGATGGAGTTGATAAGGAAATCACATCTCTACAGGCTGAAGTTGAGGTGATTATGTCAATTTTTCTAAAACATCCTCAATACATTCTACCATTTATGTTTTAACCATCTCCTCAAATAGAATGCAAAAGTAGAGACTGAAGCCACAGTGAGACAGCTGAATGGGGTTGAATCCGAAGTGAAAACTCTGCGATCAATGACACAGAGAATGATATTAACTCAGAAAGAAATGGTAGGTACTTCTACAGTTTCTGGAATCCAGTGAAATTCGTAAGTTATTTGGAATTCTTACTATATAAACTATCTTCTTATTAGGAGGAAGTTGTTCTTAAGAGGTGTTGGCTAGCTCGTTATTGGGGTTTAGCCACAAAATATGGTAAGCTACTGTCTGGTTTAGCCTCACTTTTTTCTTCTTTTGGTGGTTGGATTATGGCATCTCTTCTTGGCATGACAAACAAGTCATTTTGATATCAATTCGTCACATATGTTAATCTTTTTTAATACAACAACCAATCGTTATCCCACCAAGTGGGGTTGGCTACAAGGATCAAATTACACCATAATATTCTATCATAAACCATATTTTTCAAAATTGCTTATTTATCTCTCTGAACAGAACATCTAAAAGACACCCAATAATTGTGAATGATCATGCAATACAAAGATTTAGGTTCATCTAGAGAAATCGTCAATGAAAGTGACATAATATCTGTATCCTGAAGTAGATGACACCCGACTAGGAGCCAAACATCATAACCAACAATATCAAAGGCTGACATGTATCTTTTGTGGCACTACTTGGAAAAGATGCTTTGACATGACTCACAATCTAATGAATTCAAATATAAAAGATGAGGAACCGATACTTTTAACTCCTCTAAATTTGGATAACCCAAACGACAATGAATGATATCAGAGATGCAAAAACACCATAAATGGTGGATGGATGATTGTTGAAGGTAGTATAAACCTTGTTATTCAGATCATGTTCCAATTGTCTTTCCCGTACTCAGGCCCTGTATAAAGAAAGAGTTGGAAGAAAATGTTATGGTATAATTGAGAGAACGAGTAAGTTTACTTATTGAAATCAAATTAAAAGGACAACCAGGTACAAATAAATAACACATAATTCAAGGATAAAGATGGCAGAGGTGAAGCTTGACCAATACTTTGTGCATGAGAACCATTAGCAAGGGTAATATTGTGAGGTATTTTAAGAGGTGATAAGTTAGAGATAAGAGAGGAATTACCAACTGCAAGGGTAATATTGCAAGGTATTTTAAGAGGTGACAAATTAGAGATAAGCGAGGAATTACCAACTACATGTTCAGAAGCTCCATAATCTAAAATTCATGATCCCACAAAGTGAGATAGGCAAGCCCTTAGAATTACTAAAATGAGCCGAAGTGGCTGCAGCAGAAGTTTGTTGGACTGCCATCGAGCTACGAACAATAATTAACCTTAAATATACATTGAGGCAACAAGAGAAATTTACTGCATGGTACTTTCATCGTGGTTATGTTTCTGGTAGCGAAAGATTGGCAGATGCATTTCAGTTATGATGGTGGGGCGTGTTGTAACACCCGGTATTCCCAACAATATAAATCATACATAAAATCAGAGTATTTCAACGTATACGGAATGTCACACTGCTTTTCATAAATTCATAAATAGAATAAAATAACTCTTTATCCTTCAAACAACAACATATCAATTAATACTTCGCAGCAGAAATTATTTCAACATTTAAAACAACTTTGACACAGGCCATCAACGTAGAATCTCATAAAATTCATTCCAACAACATGTTCATAAAATAATACGTAAGGAATAGAAAGCAACAACAAATTCCCATCCCGTTATGTATCAGAGCACCTAAGACACACGTGAGAGAAATCCACTCACGACCACAACTATTCTTGATCACCTGCAAGTTACCCATACGAAGAGCAACATTTCCAAGCAGAAGGGGTGAAATTCACAAACAATAATAATAGGTATATAAATCATCAACTGTATTTAACAACCTAATTAACAATGGGTATTTCAACAGTCATGTTTCATATTTCATCAACATTAATAACACTTACAAACTTAACCAACAACAACGACAACAACAACAACTCAACCAACAACAACGACTATGCAACGACACAACGACAAATGCGACAATGCACATGCATGTGGTACCATTTTAAAGTGTTTGAACGAACGAGCATTCACAGGGCATAAGCCCTCAACAATTTGAATGAACTAGCATTCACAGGGCATGAGCCCTCTACAATTTTGAATGACAAGACATTCACATGGCATAAGCCCTCAACGGTTTATGAGTATGCAATTGACTCAACTCTGTGTATATCAACATACAACTCAGCAACAACAACTGTGCAAAAATAATTATGACTTACTCCACAACTTGGTCAACTTAATGATATTAATAATCAACAACTGCAGAGACATCAACATAAGCAACTTGCAACATAACAACATTAATAATAACAACTTGAATGATATAAACAACGATATTTTCTATATCATACATTTTCCACATAATATATGTAGCTTAAATTAACCAACAACATCAATTATATTAGCTTAGATTCAGTGAAAAGCTATACCTTTATAAACAACTTCCATTCCTACCCCAAGGACCAACTCATGAACTCATTAGAAACTTTATACAAAGTTATTTATTTCCTAAAAACATCTCTAGATGGTTAGGATAAGGTCCCTACACTTACGAAGAAGTCTGGAAGCATTTGGAGTGAAAAAAATTGCATTTTTAAGGTTTCTTAGATGACAGCATCGTGGCACGTTGGTCTCTCATCGTGGCACGATTTTTCCAGAGTCAGACGAACTAAAATACTTATCAAAATCGTGGCACGTTGGTCCCGAATCATGGCACGATCATAGTTTGACAGACAGCATCAGATTTTCAACCTTCACGTTTTTGCGCATAAAAATCAAACCGTTAATCTGTTTTCGATGCCGTTTTCACCTACATGTTCCTGAAACTTAGCCCTATCATAATCTACAGAAATATTCAAGTTTCAACCACCCAAAAATCGATTTCCCAAACCTCACATAATCTCTTATTTGCAAAAACGTTTAGACTCCGACTTTTCAAGTGTAAATTCCAATTTCCATCGACCCATACCCCAAAACTGATTGGAAACTTAGTTTGTGATTAATCTGAAATCTAAACATCCTTTATTGCCCTAATCCATCAGATTACCTACTTCTTCCAACGATTCAATTCTACATTCTAACCCTAATTCCCAAATTCATAAACAACTACATGTTAAATCAATTTCAGAATTTGCATACACTATGATTATTGAGAGTTAGCCTCACCATTACCTTAATTTAGATGAACAAAGCTCTACAATCTCTCCGGTTCTTCACTTGGCTACCTTGGCTCTTCTCCCTTTTTCTCCCAAAAGCTTGTTTTTACGTGAAACTGTTTTTCTGACTTCTCAGTTTTCTAATCCTTTAACTTAACTCCCAATTATTTTAATTAAACCACACAACTCTCCTTATTTCTAGTTCAGCCCCTAAACTCCAATTATTTCTAATTCCCACATATTCTAATAAATAATAAAAATACATCATTTAATAAAATACAACACACCACAAAATCAACATAATTCATATAAGTCATATAAAAGACTTAAAATCAACCAAAATATTGAAATGAATAAATAGGGCGTTACACGCGTGTCTTCGACAGCAGTGTCAGCAGTTCCAGGACTGCTCCAAGACCAAAGAATGATGTCTCTTGGAGACGAACACAAAACTGAAAAAAAGAAGAGACTATGGTTAACAATATATGTAGGCACTCGATAAAAACAATACTTGGGAATTGGTTTCTCTACCAAATGGAAATAAATCTGTTGGGTGCAAGTAGGTATACTCCCTCCGTCTCAAAATGTAAGAAAAAAAACTCAATTTTTTTGTACCCCAAGAAAAACTTTTGCTTATTCTCATGAAATTAAATACAAATTACATTCATTCTCTCTCTCTCTCTCTCTCTCTCTCTCTCTCTCTCTCTCTCTCTCTCTCTCTTCTATTTTATCCCTAATCAATAGCCAATGAAAATTGTTTTTACATCTTCCCGTGAAACTTATTCCAAAGAAAACACAAAAAACTATACTCCAAATTCTTATGTATTAGTTTTCTTAATAAGTGTGATTTGATTTATTTATTTTTTCTTACAATTTGGGACGGAGGGAGTACACTATAAAATACAAGGGTGATTGATCTATTGAAAGGTACAAGGCAAGATTGGTAGCCAAATGATTCACTCAAACTTATGGATATTATTCAGACATTTACTTCAGTGGCAAAATTGAATACTGTTATGGTGATATTATCTTTAGTAGCTAACTACAATTGGAACTTGAACCAATTTGATGTAAACGTTTTCTTCATGGAGATCTTGAAGAAGAGATCTACATGGATGTACCCCTTAGATACCATGGACTTACTTCAGTCAACACCGTGTGCAAGTTAAAAAAGGATTTATATGGACTAAAGCAATCACCACGAGCATGGTTTAGGAGATTCACTAAAGTTATGGTATGTTTGGGCTTCAAACAAAGCCAAGGAAACCATACTTTATTTGTCAAACACTCTAAGTTAGGGGGAGTAACAGTGTTATTGGTGTATGTGGACGACATTACAGTAACCGGTGATGATGAAGAGGAGCAACAACTATTATCCCAACACTTGGCCAATTAATTTGAGATCAAGACCTTGGGAAATTGAAATATTTTATGAGAATTGAAGTGACTCACTCTAAGAAAGAAATTTTCATAACATAAATATGTTACTGATCTTCTGCAGAAGATTGGCAAGGCAGCATGCAAGCCTGCAAGTACACTGATTGATCCAAGTGTAAAGTTGAGGAATGCAGAAGATATTGCGGTTGATAACGAAATGTATCAAAGGTTAGTCGACAAACTTATATACTTATCACATACTAGACTTGATGTTGCCTTTGCTGTAGGCTTAGTCAGCCAATTCATGCACCAACCAAAGGAGATTCATTTACAAGCTGCACTCCAAATTTTTCAATATTTGAAAGGAACCCCAAGTAGAGGAATATTGTTTGAACTGAATGGAAGCATGAGACTTGAAGCATATACTGATGCTGATTGTGTAAGGTCGATTGTGGATGGGAGATCAACTACAAGCTATTGCACTTTCTGGGCGGTAATCTTGTGACTTGGACGAGTAAAAAAACAAACTGTGGTATCCAGATCTAGTGCTGAAGCAAAGTTCAGGGCAATGACACAAGGGACATGTGAACTACTATGGCTGAAAAGCATTCTAGAAGACTCGAGGATAAAGAGTGAGGAACCAATGATATTTTATTGTGATAATAAATATGATATTAGCATAGCTCAAGATCCAATGCAACATGATAGAACCAACATATTGAAGTTACATACACTTCATCAAAGAAAAATTCGATAGTGGTCTAATTTGCACTCCATAGATCTCTTCCCAAGGCAATCTTGCAGATATTCTAACTAAGGTATTGAACAACGAGAACTTTGAAAGAATTGTTTCCTAGCTAGGAATGATAGATATTAATTCACTAGCTTGAGGGGGAGTGTTGTAAATAGTGAAGTTTTACAATTATTATTAGTAATTTGTAATTGACCCATTATGTTAGAATAGCCTATATAAACACATTAGTGGTTGTTGACCAAGTGACTTCAAACACATAAGAGGGGGGTGAATTGTGTTCTTTAAAAAACGATTTAAGATAAGCACAAAAAAAAAAAAAAGATTTTAACCAAATAAAATAAAGTGCTTATAAAAGTTTATAATAAAGATGAAAACTAGATATTTTGCGCTAAAATAAATAACAAATAAAGTAAAAGAGATAAAGGGATGAGAGAAAAGGACACAAGAAATTTATCCTAGTTCGGCCTAAAACACCAAGGCCTACGTCTAGTCCCCAAGGAAAAGACCCTTGAGATTTTCACTAACTTAGCTTTTAAACGGGATAAGCTAGTAACCTTTACAAAATAGCGAGCACTCTCCAAACAAAATTACCCTTTGTAGAAGAGCCTCTAAACCCAAGAGAGATCACCTCTCTTGAAACTTTGGGATTGCGCCCAATACAAAATAAGAGTTGCAATAATAAAGTAATACACCAAATGTGTAGATATAACAAATTGAAGCACAAGAACTACAAGATAAACTATGTAGTATAAAATAGCTCTCAAGATAATAAATTAACAAGTGTAAAAATAATGAGAGTGATGAGAAATATTTTTGAGGGTCAAATAAATACTTCAAACTTTTATGATCACTGAACACCTCAAATCTGGAACCGTACAAATAGTGCCTCCAAATTTTCAAAACAAAAACCACTGCAGCTAACTCCAGGTCATAATGTAGGATAATTCTTCTCATGAACACGCAATTGCCTAGAAGCATATGCTACCACCTTACCATCTTGCATTAGAACACCACCTAAGCCCAACTTAGATGCATCACAATACACAACAAACGATTCTTCTGGTTTAGGCAAAATCAAAACAGGAGCAGTTGTCAATCTTCGCTTCAACTCATTGAAACTACTCTCACACTGAGCATCCCACACAAAAGACTTACCCTTACAGGTCAACTGAGTCAATGGAAGAGCCAATTTTGAAAACCCTTCTATGAACCTGCGGTAATAACCAGCCAAACCCAGAAAACTTCTAATCTCAGTTACGGACTTCGGAGTCTCCCATTGTGATACTGCATCAACCTTCGAAGGATCCACTGCAATACCACTACCAGAAATAATGTGACCCAAAAAACTCACTTCACTTAACCAGAACTCACATTTTGACAACTTTGCATACAACCTCTTCTCTTTCAAAACTTGCAATACAATTCTCAGATGCTCTGCATGCTCCTCTTCGTTCTTAGAATAAATTAAGATATCATCAATAAACACCACAACAAACTTATCCAGAAAAGCATGGAAAATTTGGTTCATGTACTCCATAAACACACCAGGCGCGTTAGTAACACCGAAAGGCATCACTTTGTACTCGTAATGACCATATCGTGTCCTAAAGGCCGTCTTCTGCATATCCTCATCCTTCACCTTTATCTGATGATAACCAGACCTCAAGTCAATCTTACTGAAAATCTTAGCACCAACCAACTGATCCATCAAGTCGTCAATTCTAGGAAGCGGATACCTGTTCTTTATCGTAACCTTGTTCAACTGACGGTAATCAATGCACAGTCTCATACTACCATCCTTCTTCTTAACCAACAACACCGGTGCTCCCCAAGGTGAAACACTGGGTCTTACAAATTTCTTATCTAACAGATCCTCCAACTGTTTCTTCAATTCAGCTAACTCAGAAGCTGACATACGGTATGGTGCCATCGACACCGACTTCGTTCCTGGAACAAGGTCAATTGAAAATTCAACCTCTCTCTCTGGTGGCACATCAGGAAATACTCATGGGAACTCATTCACTACAGGTAACCTGTCAATCACAGCTTGATTTTCTAACGACAATTGTGCCATTAGAGAATACATCAGAATTCCATCACGTTCAAACTGTTTCATCTGTTTTGTAGACAGAAGCTCAACCTCACCCTCTTCTTCAGCAGAAGAAAAATGCACTGTCTTACTATAGCAGTTGATATGAATTCGTTTATACTCTAACCAATTCATTCCAAAAATCACATTCATACCCGTCAACGGTAAACAAACTAAATCCACCACAAAATCTCTACCAAACATAGATATAGGACACCCCAGACAAACAAGAGAAGTAGTTACTGAACCCTTAGCTGGAGTTTCAACAACCATTTCCCCTTTCATATCAGATACATCCAAACCCAACTTATAAGCACATTCAATAGCAATAAAACAATGAGTAGCACCAGTATCAATAATAGCAATTAAAGGAGTACTATTAAAGAAACAAGTACCTCTGATAAGTCGGTCCTCATTGGTAGTCTGCGTACCAGTCAATGCAAACACCTTGCCCCCAGTTCTAACCTTCTTCGGTTCAGGACATTGTGAACTGATATGACCCTCTCCATTGCAGTTGTAGCAGACAATGTCCCCACGCTTACATTCAGCTAAATTGTGACCCTTCTGACCACACCTGAAACACTTCCTCTCATCTTTACCACAAACATTGCTCTTGTGGCCTTTTTCACCACACTTGTAACAAACAATCTCAGAAGGAGCATCTCTCCTCTTAGGCCTCCTATCATCATTCATCTTCTGCTTTCCTTTGTCAGCAGGAGCACTGTAAGGCTTAGGACGATTTTGCTGTCCCTTACCCCTCCTCTCACTCATTATTTGTAATGAGCTTTGGTGTCTTCTTCATAAATTCTACACCTGTTAACCAACTCAGAGAAGACTCTGATCTGCTGATACCCAATAGCTCTTTTGATGTCAGCCCTCAACCCATTCTCAAATTTGATGCACCTGGAGAACTCAGCTGTCTCCATACTGTAATGAGGGTAGAACTTAGCAAGCTCCACAAACCTAGCAGCATACTCCGTGACGGACATGTCACCCTGTTTCAACTCCAGAAACTCAATCTCTTTCTTACCTCTAA